>NW_027189128.1:987643-1132643 GCF_040958095.1 Procambarus clarkii | reverse complement strand
CTCACTGTCAGTTTTGTGAGGAGGTATTTACACCCACCAATTTCAAGGTTCAACATCATGATCACCTTAGGAAAAAACTCAATTATATTGGAGCTCTATGTAATTACTGCAACCTCCGCCACAAGAATGCTCTAGAGAGTTTAGTCCTAATTGCCCACAATATGTCTTATGACATGGGCTTAATTTTGAGGGAGTTTGCCATGGGTTCAAATATTAAGAGCAATATCCTCATGAGGCAGGGGACTAAATATCTTAAGGTAGAAATAGGCAACCTTAAATTTCTTGATTCACTGGCTTTTATTACGGGCAGTCTTTCGTCCCTAGCAAAAACCCACATTGATTCAGGCAGCCCCTTAACATTCACTCACTCAATGATAGAAGGTTTACCCGAAGAGAGTCACCACCTACTCTTAAAGGGTAAGCAGTTTTTCCCTTATGAATATGCCACAAAAATCAGCTGCTTTAATGATGCAACACTCCCCCCTATTGAAATGTTTTACAGCTCCCTAAACAAATCATCCGTCACTTTGGAAGAATATAGACATTCTAAATTAGTATGGGAGGCTACAGGTTGTGAGTCATTAAAGGATTATCTCCATATTTATTTAAGGTGTGATGTCGGTTTACTGGCTGACATTTTTACTCACCATAGAGTAATTCTAAATGATATATTTTCCTTAGAGATGACTCACTACTGTAGCCTTCCGGGTTACTCCTATGATTGCTTCTTGAAAAGTAGCAAAATATCGTTGGAGTTAAGTGCAGATGTGACGTTGCACAATCTCATATCACAAAACATACGAGGGGGTTTTTATAACTGCAGTTAGGAGTTATGCCAGAGCTAACAATCGCTATGTCAACCCATCTTTTAACCCCCAGGTGGATAGGTCTTCTTTCTTACTATACTTAGACTTCAACTCCCTTTACGGGAGTTGTATGACTAAGAAATTACCCTATGGTGGTCTAAGAAGGTTGTCATCTGATGAGATGAACTCCTTCATTAGCGAAGGGAAGATAATGACAGAACAGCCATTCTCTTCTAACAAAGGGTACTGGCTATTAATTGACACCAAATACATAAGACCTGAAATAGCTAGACTAACAGATGATCTACCCCTTTGTTTACACCATAGGGGAATAAGTATGGAGGATATCTCACCATTTAGTAGGGGACTTCTGGAAACAAATAACATTACAAACCTCCCTAAAAAAAATATTAAGTTGGTAGGGGATCATCTCCCCAAGAAACATTATTTCATATCTCTACACCTCTTACAGTTATTTATTGAGATAGGTCTTGAAGTAGGGGCTATTCATGCCATTTATGAGTTCCGCCAGTCTGATTTTATGGCAGAATTTGTTAACACCAACGTTAACAATAGAAATGCTTCCACCAGTAACGATAGGAAAACACTCTTCAAATTACTGACGAACAGTGTTTTTGGTAAAACACTACTGAACCCAGCCCGTTATGCCATTGACACCAAACTAGTGACTTCAGCTAGGGTCTTTTTACGAGAGGTGAAGAATCCTCGCTTTAAACGTATGGTGCATTTAGGTGACAATAAATTATTGTCTGTCAGTTCCAGACCATTCATTAAAATTACTCATCCTAATTACATTGGGTTCCAGATTCTTGAGCTAGCAAAATACAGTTTGTACCATTTTTGGTACAGGGTACTTAAGAACCACTATTCAGATAGGGCAGCACTGATATACAGCGATACAGACAGTTTCATCTTCAGTTTAATGACTGAAGATGTCTTTAACGAGATGGGGAAAGAACCCCTTAGATCATGGATCGATACCAGTAACTTCCCTGAAACTCACCCCTAGTATGATCCTTCTAAAAAGGGTGTTTTAGGTCTTTTAAAGTCAGAGGTTTCAGATAGACACATCCTTGAAGTTGTAGCTCTCAAGCCCAAAATGTATAGTTTGCTGTTGCACAACAATTCAAATTCCATTACCGCTAAGGGTATCCCCCGCGCTGTGCAAAGATCTTTAACTCATAGCCATTTTAAAGAAACCCTTCACAACAATTCAGTAGTAAATACTTTTCAATACTACCAAATTAGGAATTTAGGAGGGCAAATGGTCACCACCCATAATACTAAGAGGGGTTTAAGTGCATTTGATGATAAACGCTATTACCTAAATAAATACAAAAGCCTAGGCTATGGCCATCCAGACATACCACCTGACCCCCACCCATCCACCTCAACCCAAGGGGTGACCGCTGGAAGTGAAAGTGATGACGTCATCGAGCCACACGGTGAGGAAGGGCGACACCCTTCCAGTGAGAGTGAACGCTATGACGACAGTAGCCCCCTAGGAGAGGAAGTAGAACCACAACACCTCTTTCTCCCTCTGGATGATGACTCATCGTCATCATCACCCAGGAGGGGGAAGAAGACCCCACAACAGACCTGTGGGCATGGAGGAGGGGTCTAGTTAGACAATATTATGGGGGGGAATTAGATTACGACTACGTTTAAGCCACTATGTACTTTTGTTAATATATTGCATAAAACAAGTGTTATTTCTTTTCACCCACTTTTATTTTGAGTATATATATATCCTATATAGGTCCGGACATATATGCACATAGTCCTGGAGGGGCCATTCAGACTTGTTAGAATATATATATATATATCCTTAATTAGTCCTATATTTATATAATGAGTGTAGTGTTTAAACGGAGATACACAGTGTAAGTGAAATGTGGTGGGGGCACACCGTAGACTACAATTTGAGGTGGGTCTATCTGTCACCCCGCCTCTGATTCCTTTGTCCGATAAGTGGGCCTATCTGGCTCCCCGCCTCTGATTCCATTGTCTGATAAGTACCCCCCATTGTTTGTTAAGTGCGCCTATCTGGCTCTAATCATACTACTATTAACTACTCTGACAATAAAAAAAAAATTTCTAACGTCTCTGTGGCTCATCTGGGTACTAAGTTTCCACCTGTGTCCCCTTGTTCGTGTTCCACCCGCACTAAAGAGCTTGTCTTTGTCAACCCTGTCAATTCCCCAGAGAATTTTGTAGGTGGTTATCATGTCTCCCCTTACTCTTCTGTTTTCCAGGGATGTGAGGTTCAGTTCCCTTAGCCTTTCCTCGTAACTCATTCCTCTCAGTTCCGGGACTAGTCTGGTGGCATACCTCTGAATCTTCTCTAACTTCGTCTTGTGTTTAACTAGGTATGGACTCCAGGCTGGAGCTGCATAATCCAGGATTGGTCTTACATAAGTGGTATACAGGGTCCTGAACGATTCCTTACACAAGTTTCTAAAGGCAGTTCTTATGTTGGCCAGTCTAGCATATGCCGCTGATGATATCCTTTTGATGTGGGCCTCTGAGGAGAGGTTCGGCGTGATATCGACCCCCAGATCTTTCTCTCTATTTGACTCTTGTAGGATTTCACCTCCCAGATAGTACCTTGTGTTCAGCCTTCTGCTCCCTTCGCCTAATTTCATTACTTTACACTTTCCAGAGTTGAACTTTAGCAGCCATTTTTTAGACCATTCCTCTAGTTTTCCAGGTCGTCCTGTAGTCTCTGTCTATCTTCATCTGTTTTTATTCTTCTCATAATTTTTGCATCGTCTTCAAACATTGAGAGGAATGAGTCTATACCCTCAGGAAGGTCGTTTACAAGTACTAGAAACAGGATGGGCCGAGTACAGAGCCCTGTGGGACTCCTCCGCTGGTGATATCTCGCCACTCTGATGCCTCCCCCTTCAACGTTACTCGCTGTTTCCTTTTGCTTAGATACTTCCTTATCCACTGGAGCACCTTACCTTTTACTCCTGCCTGCTGCTCCAACTTTTGTAACAGCCTTTTGTGAGGTACTGTGTCAAAGGCTTTCTGACTGTCCAAGAAAATGCAGTCTGCCCACCCTTCTCTTTCCTACCTAATTTGTTTTGCTTGGTCATAGAATTCTATTAGGCCTGTGAGGCACTATTTACCATCTCTAAACTCATGCTGGTGGTGTATTACAAAGCTGTTTCCCTCCAGATGCTCTACGAGCCTTTTCCTCACAATCTTCTCCATCACCTTGCATTGTATACAAGTTAGGGAAACTGGCCTGTAGTTCAGTGCCTCTTGCTTGTCACCCTTTTTGTAAATTGGGACTGCATTAGCTGTCTTTCAGCTTTCCGGAAGGTCTCCCGTTCCCAGTGACCTGCTATACACCATAGAGAGTGGCACACTTAGTGCTTCTGCACCTTCTTTTAGAATCCACGGTGAGATTCTATCAGGCCTAACAGCCTTTGACACATTCAGCTCCAACAGATTCCTTTTGACGTCATCACTAGTGAGGTAAATTTCCTCCAAGGTTGTTCGGTTTGCCTCCTCATTTAGTGCAGGGACCTCTCCTTCTCCTATTGTGAAGACCTCCTAGAATCTCCTGTTGAGTTCTTCACACACCTCTTTATCGTTCTCTGTGTATCTGTTCTCCCTTTCTCTCAGTTTCATCACTTGTTCCTTCACTGCTGTTTTCCTCCTGATGTGGCTGTGGAGCAGTTTTGGTTGGGTCTTAGCTTTACTCGCGATGTCATTTTCATTCTGCCTCTCTGCTTCTCTCCTCACTCTGATGTACTCATTTTTGGCCCTCTGGTATTTCTCCCTGCTCTCTGGTGTTCTGTTGTTCTTGTAGTTTCGCCATGTTCTTTTACTCAATTGCGTCGCTGCTGCACATTCCTGGTTGAACCACGGATTCTTCTGTTGCTTTTCATTTTTCACTTTTTTTACTGGGATAAACCTGTCTGCAGCCTCCTGACACTTCTGAGTGACATAATCCATCATATCCTGTACAGTCTTTTCTCTAAGTTCTTTTTCCCCATGGTATTCCCATTAGGAAGTTCCTGATCACGTCATATTTTCCTCTTTGGTAATTTAGTCTTTTTCCTTCCAATCCCATCCTTGGATAGGTTATCCCTACTTCTACAAGATAGTCAAATATCAGTACACTGTGGTCACTCATTTCTATGGGGGCTTCATATTTGACTTCCCATATTTCTGAGCCACTTAAGGTGAAAATCAGGTCGAGTCTATCTGGTTCGTCATTTCCTCTCATTCTTGTGGGCCCCTTGACATGTTGGCTCAGAAAGTTCCTTGTACTCACTTCGAAAAGTTTAGATCTCCACGTGTCTTCACCTCCATGTGGGTCCCCATTCTCCCAGTCTATCTTTCCATGGATGAAATCGCTCATGATTAAGAGTCTGGATCCATTCCTGCAAGCAACTGAAGCTGCTCTCTTTATTATGTTAATGGTAGCCATGTTGTTTCTGTCGAACTCTTGTCTAGGTCTTCTGTCATGTAATGGAGGGTTGTAAATGACTGCCACTATTATCTTAGGTGCACCCATTGTCATAGTTCCTGTTATGTAATCTCCGAATCCGTCGCAGCCCGGAATTTCCATATCTTCAAAGCTCCAGTCCTTCCATATCACCAAAGCCACTCTTCCTCCTCCTCTCCCATCTCTCTCTTTCCTTACTATATAAAAGTCCTTTGGAAACACAGCATTTGTTATGACTCCTGACAATTTTGTTTCTGTGAGTCCTATTACATCTGGGTTTCCTTCTTGCACCCTTTCTGCCAGTTCACTTGCTTTGTTGGTAATCCCATCGATGTTTGAGTACGTTACCTTGAAGCTCACTTTCCTATGTCCATTTTCACCCACCCTCCCCACTAGTGCAGGAAGCTGTTCCATGGGCATTGCTGCTTGGGTAGGCTCACCCTCCTGTGGGGTAATTACCAGGGGTTCTGAGGGAGGTGGGGGTGGGTGGGGGTGAAGGAGGGGCAGGGGGAGGATGGCTTAGAACTGGGGTGGGGGATGGAGGACTTAGTTCGTGTCTGGGCCGTCTTGGGGCAGGAGGAAGACCAGGGGGTGGGAGGGGAGGGGGTACTCGGGGTAGGGAGGGAAGATGGAATTGTTTGGAATGGTGGAGCTCCCCACCTATAGGGTGGTGAGTTGGGATGTTGCAGTCCCCTCTGAGGTTCCCGAGGTGCTGGGTTGGGGTTCCACACTCCCCTCTGAAATTGCTGGGTTGGGGGTTGAGGTTCCCTGGCTCCCTTCCCTCAGCCTGCGCCTTTTCCTTGCATCTGCTGCCTGTATTACCTCTGTCCTGGTCATGTCCCTCTGAAGGAATACCTGTCTGTAATTTGTTACATATTTCAGTTTGCTCTTTTTTGCTAGTATGTCCTCTTTGATGCACTCGTTTTTTAGCACTACCTTGATCACTCGGTCTTTGTCTTTGTTGTACTGGCCAATCCGGAAAAACTTTTCTGTCTGTTTCAGCCCCTTCCAGACCTATCTCCTTTAGTATCCCTGCCACTGCAGCTTTGTCCTTAGACCTCCATTCTTTCCTTGTGGAACCCTCTTGTTCCTTAACACTTATCACTACTACAGCTCTTTTCCTTTCTAGTAACTGGCTCGTGCATCTAGCTGCCTCGTGTGAGGTTACTGCTTTCATTACAACACCCTTGACTGTGGACATCGCTCCTGGGCTCTTCAGCATTTCAGCAAAGGTGGCACCCATTGTAGGGGTCCCTACCATTGCTGTATCTCCTGGTACCTGGGGGTTGGTCCCCTGGGCCTCAGTCTGAGGAGATCCTTTTTTAAGTTTTTTTATCTCCTCTTGCGCTGTCTTTAGTTCATTCTGCAGTTTATTTATGAGTCCTCTCATGTCTTTCAGTTCTTCAGTGATTTCCCTCCATGCGCGAACAGTCATCTCCATGTATGACTCGTCCTGTTCCTCTCCTCCACCTGTGTTCTGTTTTCTTACCATCCTGCTTGATCCCTTTCTTTTCCCCAGCGTTTGTTAGTCTACACTAACCCCAGTGTGTGTATGTGTGTGTGTGTGTGTGTGTGTGTGTGTGTGTGTGTGTGTGTGTGTGTGTGTGTGCGTGTGTGTGTGTGTGTGTGCGTGCGTGTGGTAGAGGGAGAGAGGAGGAGAGAGGGAGAGAGGGAAAGAAGGAGATATAGAGAGAGAGTGTGGGGAGTAGGAGAGGGGGGGAGGAGTGTATTGGGTTAGTGAGATGGGGGGTAAGCAAGGGGGCGGATTATGAGTGAGGTCTTATCACCTTTCCACGAAAGGTGTTAATCATTTCTAGCCTGACTGGATGTTTGTGTATGTACTCACCTAGTTGTACTTGCGGGGGTTGAGCTCTGGCTCTTTGGTCCCGTCTCTCAACCGTCAATCAACAGGTGTACAGGTTCCTGAGCCTATTGGGCTCTATCATATCTACACTTGAAACTGTGTATGGAGTCAGCCTCCACCACATTACTTCCTAATGCATTCCATTTGTCAACCACTCTGGCACTAAAAAAGTTCTTTCTAATATCTCTGTGACTCATTTGGGCACTCAGTTTCCACCTGTGTCCCCTAGTGCGTGTGCCCCTTGTGTTAAATAGCCTGTCTTTATCAACCCTGTCGATTCCCTTGAGAATCTTGAATGTGGTGATCATGTCCCCCCATAACACTTCTGTCTTCCAAGGAAGTGAGGTTCAATTCCCGTAGTCTCTCCTCGTAGCTCATACCTCTTAGCTCGGGTACTAGTCTGGTTGCAAACCTTTGAACCTTTTCCAGTTTAGTCTTATGCCTGACTAGATATAGACTCCATGCTGGAGCCGCATACTCCAGGATTGGTCTGACATATGTGGTATATAATGTTTTGAAAAATTCCTTACACAATTTTCTAAAGGCCGTTCTTATGTTCGACAACCTGGCATATGCTGCTGATGTTATCCTCTTCATATGAGCTTCAGGAGACAGGTCTGGCGTGATATCAACCCCCAGGTCTTTCTCTCTCTCTGACTCTTGAAGTATCTCATCTCCCTAATGACACCTTGTATCTGGTCTCCTGCTTCCTACCCCTATCTTCATTACATTACATTTGCTTGGGTTAAACTCCTACAGAGATTTGTTCGACCATTCCTGCAACTTGTCCAGGTCTTCTTGAAGCCTCAAGCTGTCCTCCTCTGTCTTAGTCCTTCTCATAATTTTGGCGTCGTCAGCAAACATTGAGCGGAATGAGCCTATACCCTCTGGGAGATCATTTACGTATATCAGAAACAGGGTAGGTCCGAGTACAGAGCCCTGTGGGACTCCACTGGTGACTTCACGCCATTCTGAGGTCTCACCCCTCACTGTAACTCTCTGCTTCCTATTGCTTAGGTACTTCCTTATCCACTGGAGCACCCTACCAGTTACTCTTGCCTGTTTCTCCAGCTTATGCATCAAACTTTCATGGGGTACTGTGTCAAAGGCTTTCCGACAGTCCAAAAAAATGCAGTCAGCCCATCCTTCTCTTTCTTGCTTAATCTTTGTCACCTAATCGTAGAATTCTATCATGCCTGTAAGGAAAGATTTACCCCCCCCCCTGAACCCATGTTGATGCGTTGTCACGAAGTCTCTTCTCTGCAGATGTGTTACTAAGTTTTTTCTCACAATCTTTTCCATCACCTTGCATGGTGTACAAGTTAAAGACACTGGCCTGTAGTTCAGTGCCTCTTGTCTGTCACCCTTTTTGTATATTGGTACTACATTAGCAGTCTTCCATATTTCTGGTAGGTCTCCCGTTTCCAGTGACCTACTATACACTATGGAGAGTGGCAAGCAAAGTGCTCCTGCACACTCTTTCAATACCCATGGTGAGATTCCATCCGGCCCAACAGCTTGTCTCACATCCAGCTCCAATAGGTGCTTCTTGACCTCATCTCTTGTAATTTCGAACCTTTCCAAAGTCACCTGGTTTGCTGCCACTTCTCCTAGCGCCGTGACTTCTCCTTGTTCTATTGTAAAGACCTCCTGGAACCTTTTGTTGAGTTCTTCACACACCTTTTTGTCATTCTCTGTGCACCTGTCCTCGCCCACCCTAAGTTTCATCACCTGTTCCTTCACTGTTGTCTTCCTCCTGATGTGACTGTGTAGTAGCTTTGGTTCGGTCTTGGCTTTATTACCTATATCATTTTCATACCTTTTCTCAGCTGCTCTTCTCACACTGACATACTCGTTCCTGGTTCTCTGGTATCTCTCTCTACTTTCTGGTGTTCTGTTATTACGGAAGTTCCTCCATGCCCTTTTGTTCAGCTCCTTTGCTTTCATACATTCCCCATTAAACCACGGATTCTTCCTTTGCTTCTCTGTTTTTTCCTGTCGGTCTGGGACACACCTGCTTACAGCCTCCTGACACTTTTAGGTGACATAGTCCATCATGTCTTGTACGGACTTGGTTCCGAGTTCTGTGTCCCAATGTATATCCCATAGGAATTTATTCATCTCCTCATAGTTTCCCTTTCGGTACGCCAGCCCTTTGGTTCCCAGTTCTGTTTTGGGGGTGATATTTCCTAGCTCAACCAGGTACTCAAAGCTCAATACACTATGATCACTTATTCCCATGGGGGCTTCCAACTTAACTTCCCTTATATCCGACTCATTTAGGGTAAATATCAGATCAAGCAAGGCTGGTTCATCCCCTCCTCTCGTTCTTATCGGTCGCTTGACGTGTTGACTTAGAAAGTTACTTGTTGCCACATCCAGCAGCTTAGCTCTCCATGTGTCTGGGCCTCCATGTGGGTCTCTGTTCTCCAATCTATCTTCCCATGGTTGAAGTCTCTCATGATTAGTAGTCTGGATCCGTTCCTGCTAGCCACAGAAGCTGCTCTCTCTATTATATTGATTGTGGCCAAGTTGTTTCTATCATATTCCTGTCTGGGTCTTCTGTCATTCGGTGGGGGGTTATATATGACTACTACTATAATTTTCTGTCCTCCAGTTGCTATGGTGCCTGATATGTAGTCACTGAAAAATTCACAGTTCTGAATTACCATCTCTTCGAAACTCCAACCTTCTCTTAGTAGCAAAGCTACACCACCTCCTCCTCTCCCTTCTCTCTCTTTCCTCACTACAGAGTAGCCCTGTGGAAACACTGCGTTTGTCATAGCTTTCGTTAGCTTTGTTTCTGTGAGTGCTATTATGTCTGGGTTTTCTTCTAGTGCCCATTCTCCGAGTTCATTTGTTTTATTTGTAATCCCATCTATGTTAGTGTACATTGCCTTGAAGCTCCCTTTCTTCTGTTCATTTTCTTGTCCCTTTCTTGGCGATCATTCTGCTGGTGTGGGAAGCTGTTCCGTGGGTGAGAAGATCTGTGAGGTGGTTTGCAGGGTCTCAGAGGATTTTGGGGTGGGGGTTGGTGGTTTAAGGGAAGGGGGGACAGGTAGGGTGTGTGTTAAGGAGATAGGGGGGACATGGAGGATATGGGGTGAGGGGAGATGCGGGATAGGAAGGGTATGGGATGAAAGGGGAGGGGAGACAGGGGGGGAAAGGTGGGAGGGGGGACATGATGGGAATGTGGAAGGGGTGACAGGGTCAGAATGGGGGGGGGGGGGGAGGGAGGGATGGGTGGGGGCAGGTAGGGTGAGGGGAAGGGAGGGTTTCTATGCAGAGGGGGGTGGTGTTGCCCTCCCCTCTGGTGTTGCTGGGATGCTGGTTTTGGGTTCCCCTCTTGTCTTTGGGACTGTTGTGTTGGGGGCTGTGATTTCCTGGTTTGCTCGTCTCTCCCTGCGCTTCCTCCTTGCCTCTGCTACCCTGACTCTCTCCTCCTTCGTCCTGTCCCTCTGCAGGAATACTTTTTTGTATCCCTCCACATGCTGCAAACGACTCTTCCTTTCAAGAATATCCTCCTTCGTGGTTTCGTTTGTAAACACCACCTTTACAAGTCGGTTTCTGTACTTGTTGTACCAGCCCAACCTGAAAACCTTCTCAATGTTTTGTTCAGCCCCTTCCATCTGTAACCCCTTCAGTAGCCCATGTACTGCCTCTCTATCCTTGCTATTCCATTCTTGCCTGTTGGATCCTTCCTGTTCTTTGATGCCTATAACTACCACTGATCTTTTTCTCTCCAGCAGCTGAGTGGTGCACCTTGCTGCTTCCTGTGAGGTAGCAGCTTTCATGGCTACCTCCCTCACTGTGGCCATTGCTTCTGAGCTCTTTTTCAGTATGTCCGCAAATGTTTCAGGTACAGAGGCATTTCCTTCCAATGTAACATTCCCACCTTCCCTTTGGATGATAATCTGATGATCAGTCTCTTTATTTTTCTCTGTGAGGGATTTGATCTCCTCCCTTGCTGATGTCAGCTCACTTTGCAGGTTGTTAATTGTAATCCTCATTTCCTGCATCTCCCTCCTGAATTCCTCCAGAACTTGGGTTAACATTTCCTTCGTTTGGTCACTCTGGCTGTCCCTGTTGCGTCCTCCTGCCATTTTGCCCCTTGTCAAGAGAGAGAGCAAGAGAGAGAGAGAGAGAGAGCAATAGAGCAAGAGAGAGAGCTAGAGAGAGCAAGAGAGCAAGAGAGAGAGAGAGAGAGAGAGAGAGAGAGAGAGAGAGAGAGAGAGAGAGAGAGAGAGAGAGAGAGAGAGAGAGAGAGAGAGAGAGAGAGAGAGAGCAAGAGAGAGAGAACAAGAGAGAGCAAGAGAGAGAGAGAGAGAGAGAGAGAGAGAGAGAGAGAGAGAGAGAGAGAGAGAGAGAGAGAGAGAGAGAGAGAGAGAGAGAGAGAGATACAGAGAGAGATACAGAGAGAGAGAACATGTGTGTGCATGTGTGCACGTGGGATGGGGGTTGTCTGCAGATTACGGCAGGTAAGAGAGAGGGTAAGAGAAGGGGTAAGAGAAGGGCGTGGATTATGAGTGAGGATTTTATCCCCTTTCCACAAATGGTGTTAATCCCTTCTAGCCTGACTGGACGTATGTGTGAGTGCGTGCGTGTACGTGTGTTTGTTTTTGCGTGTGGGTGCGTGTGTGCTTGCAAACGTATGTATGCGTGCGTGTGTTACGGGGGTCCCGTAAAATGTCAACCGCTACCCAAATTGAGCCACTTTGATATTTTAAATGTGTGTGCTTAAACACACGTTTACCCACACACAGAACAAACACTTCTACCCAAAATGAGCCACTTTGAGATTTTTTAAATATATATGCTATCCTGAACAAGAATTTGATAATATTTTACCTAGCACTGTACACCTGATCAAATGACCAGAGAGTGGTACATACCAGTCTTCCTTTCCGCTCACACAACTAGATGAGTAATGATGATGTATGGTTGACGGTGCTCCGTCGTCGCCTTCCACTTGGCGATTCACTAAGTGCTAGTAGGTTGATGATGGCGGTTCTTCTGTCTACACAAAGCTCTGGAGTCAGTCACTGTATCGTTGTGTTACAATTTACTAATTTACTTTACCACTGATCAAAGTCACCACCCAAAAAAAACAATATGGTAGTTTCACGGCGGGTTGTCCCACCTGGCCTTCAGGTCAGGTCGCTCCACCCAGTCCTCCACACTATGCACCGGTAATGCCACTAGCTCCACTTTGGTTTCTTCGCACTATCGCTAGCGATATGACTATGCTATGTAGCACCCTGCTACCTACACACTGCGAAACATACACACACTGTGTGTGTGTGTGTGTTTGTTTTTGCGTGTGCGTGCGTGTCTGCTTGCAAACGTACCTGTGCGTGCGTGCGTTCGTGCGTGTGTTACGGGGGTCCCGTAAATGTCAACTTCTACCCAAAATGAGCCACTATGAGATTTTAAATGTTCATGATATACTGAACAAGAATTTGATAATATTTTACCTCACTCTGTACACCTGAAGAATTGACCAGAGAGGGGTACCCACCTGTCAGCCTCCCGCTCACACAACCAGGTGAATAATTACGATGCTGGATGACGAAGTGATCGTTGTCGCCTCCCACGTGGTGATTCACTAATCCAGTAGATTGATGATGGCGGTTCTTCTCTATCCAACACAAATCTCTGGAGTCAGTCACTCTATCGGTGTGTCTGTTGTGATACAGTTCACCAATTTACTGTACCACTGATCACTTGACCCAATATGTAAACAAAGCCTCGTCGGCCCTCCCACGTGGCCTGTCTGGTGAATTCACTGCTTAACACAAAGTTCTAGCGATAGCATTGTAATTGTCTTTCCTATTCGCGGCGGTTATACACTTTGTGATACTCCTACATCTGTGATCTGTCACTGTAGCCCTAATTAACCCAAAAATATTGGCGTTTAACGTAGCGCGTGACCCCCGCTACCCTCCCTTCATGGCTGGCTCGACTCGAATGTATGTGTGTACTCACCTAGTTGTGTTTGCGGGGGTTGAGCTCTGGATCTTTGGTCCCGCCCCTCAACCGTCAATCACGAGGTGTACAGGTTCCTGAGCCTATTGGGTTCTATCATATCTACACTTGAAACTGTGTATGGAGTCAGCCTCCACCACATCACTTCCTAATGCATTTCATTTGTCAACCACTCTGACACCAAAAAAGTTCTTTCTAATATCTCTGTGGCTCATTTGGGCACTCAGTTTCCACCTGTGTCCCCTAGTGCGTTAAATAGCCTGTCTTTATATACCCTGTTGATTCCCTTGAGAATCTTGAATGTGGTGATCATGTCCCCCCTAACTCTTCTGTCTTCCAACGAAGTGAGGTTTAATTCCTGTAGTCTCTCCTCGTAGCTCATACCTCTCAGCTCGGGTACTAGTCTGGTGGCAAACCTTTGAACCTTTTCCAGTTTAGTCTTATGCTTGACTAGATATGGACTCCATGCTGGAGCCGCATACTCCAGGATTGGTCTGACATATGTGGTATATAATGTTCTGAAAGATTCCTTACACAAGTTTCTAAAGGCCGTTCTCATGTTAGCTAACCTGACATATGCTGCTGATGTTATTCTCATGATATGAGCTTCAGGGGACAGGTCTGGCGTGATATCAACCCCCAGGTCTTTCTCTCTCTCTGACTCTTGAAGTATTCCATCTCCCAAATGATACCTTGTATCTGGTCTCCTGCTTCGTACCCCTATCTTCATTACATTACATTTGCTTGGGTTAAACTCTAACAACCATTTGTTCGACCATTTCTGCAGGTTGTCCAGGTTTTCTTGAAGCCTCAAGCTGTCCTCCTCTTTCTTAATCCGTCTTATAATTTGGACGTCGTCAGCAAACATTGAGAGGAATGAGTCTATACCCTTTGGGAGATCATTTACGTATATCAGAAACAGGATAGGTCCAAGCACAGAGCTCTGTGGGACTCCACTGTTGACTTCACGCCAATCTTAGGTCTCACCCCTCATTGTAACTCTCTGCTTCCTATTACGTAGGTACTCCCTCATCCACTGGAGCGCCCTACCAGTCACTCCTGCCTGTTTCTCCAGCTTATGCATCAACCTTTTATGGGGTACTGTGTCAAAGGCTTCCGACAGTCCAAAAAAATGCAGTCCGCCCATCCTTCTCTTTCTTGCTTAATCTTTGTCACCTGATCGTAGAATTCTATTAAGCCTGTAAGGCAAGATTTACCCTCCCTGAACATAGGGTGATGTGTTGTCACGAAGTCACTTCTCTCCAGATGTGTTACTAGGTTTTCCTCACAATCTTCTCCATCACCTTGCATGGTATACAAGTTAAGGACACTGGCCTGTAGTTCAGTGCCTCATGTCTGTCACCCTTTTTGTATATTGGTACTACATTAGCAGTCTTCCATATTCCTGGTAGGTCTCCCGTTTCCAGTGACCTACTATACACTATGGTGAGTGGCAAGCAAAGTGCTCCTGCACACTCTTTCAACTCCCATGGTGAGACTCCATCCGGCCCAACAGCTTTTCTCACATCCAGCTCCAATAGGTGCTTCTTGACCTCATCTCTTGTAATTTCGAACCTATCCAAGGTCGCCTGGTTTGCTCTGCCTCTGCCTCTGCCCCTCTGCCTCTGCCCCCTCTGCCTCAGCCCCTCTGCCTCTGCCCCTCTGCCTCAGCCCCTCTGCCTCTGCCTCTGCCCCCGTGCCTCTGCCCCTCGGCCTCTGCCCCTCGGCCCTGACCCCTCTGCCTCAGCCCCCTCTGCCCCTGCCCCTCTGCCTCTGCCCCTCTGCCTCTGCCCCTCTGCCTCTGCCCCTCTGCCTCTGCCCCCCTGCCTCTGACCCTCTGCCCCTCTGCCTCTGACCCTCTGCCTCTGACCCTCTGCCTCTGCCCCTCTGCCTCTGCCCCCCTGCCTCTGACCCTCTGCCCCTCTGCCTCTGCCCCTCTGCCTCTGCCTCTGCCCCTCTGCCTCTGACCCTCTGCCTCTGCCCCTCTGCCTCTGACCCTCTGCCTCTGCCTCTGCCCCCTCTGACCCTCTGCCTCTGCCTCTGCCCTTCTAACCCTCTGCCTCTGACCCTCTGCCTCTGCCCCCTCTGACCCTCTGCCTCTGCCTCTGCCTCTGCCCTTCTAACCCTCTGCCTCTGACCCTCTGCCTCTGCCTCTGCCCCCTCTGACCCTCTGCCTCTGCCTCTGCCCCTCTAACCCTCTGCCTCTGACCCTCTGCCTCTGCCCCTCGGCCTCTGACCCCTCTGCCTCTGACCCCTCTGCCTCTGCCCCTCTGCCTCAGCCCCCTCTGCTTCTGCCTCTGCCCCTCTGCCTCTGCCCCTCTGCCCCACTGCCTCTGCCTCTGCCCCCTCTGACCCTCTGCCTCTGCCTCTGACCCTCTGCCTCTGCCTCTGCCTCTGACCCCTCTGCCTCTGCCCCTCTGCCTCTGCCCCTCTGACCCCTTTGCCGCTCTGCCTCTGCCCCTCTGCCCCTGTGACCCTCTGCCTCTGCCCCTCTGCCTCTGCCCCTCTGCCTCTGCCCTTTCTGCCTCTGCCCCTCTGCCTCTGCCTCTGCCCCTTCTGCATCTGCCCATCTGCCTCTGCCCCTCTGCCTCTGACCCTCTGCCTCTGCCCCTCTGCCCCTGCCCCTCTGCCTCTGCCCCCCTGCCTCTGACCCTCTGCCCCTCTGCCTCTGCCCCTCTGCCTCTGACCCTCTGCCTCTGCCCCTCTGCCTCTGCCCCTCTGCCTCTGCCCCTCTGCCTCTGCCCCTCTGCCTCTGACCCTCTGCCTCTGCCCCTCTGCCTCTGACCCTCTGCCTCTGACCCTCTGCCTCTGCCCCCTCTGACCCTCTGCCTCTGCCTCTGCCCTTCTAACCCTCTGCCTCTGACCCTCTGCCTCTGCCCCCTCTGACCCTCTGCCTCTGCCCTTCTAACCCTCTGCCTCTGACCCTCTGCCTCTGCCCCCTCTGACCCTCTGCCTCTGCCCCCTCTGACCCTCTGCCTCTGCCTCTGCCCCTCTAACCCTCTGCCTCTGACCCTCTGCCTCTGCCCCTCGGCATCTGACCCCTCTGCCTCTGACCCCTCTGCCTCTGCCCCTCTGCCTCAGCCCCCTCTGCCTCTGCCTCTGCCCCACTGCCTCTGCCTCTGCCCCCATCTGACCCTCTGCCTCTGCCTCTGACCCTCTGCCTCTGACCCCTCTGCCTCTGACCCCTCTGCCTCTGCCCCTCTGCCTCTGCCCCTCTGACCCCTTTGCCGCTCTGCCTCTGCCCCTGTGACCCTCTGCCTCTGCCCCTCTGCCTCTGCCCTTTCTGCCTCTGCCCCTCTGCCTCTGCCTCTGCCCCTTCTGCATCTGCCCATCTGCCTCTGCCCCTCTGCCTCTGCCCCTCTGACCCTCTGCCTCTGCCCCCCCCTGCCTCTGCCCCTCTGCCTCTCTGCCTATGCCCCTCTATCTTTGCCTGTCTTTCTCGTCCCCTTTTCCTTTGTCCCCTCTGACTCGTCCCAACTGCCTCGGCCCCACTGCCCCTGCCCCTCTGCTTTGGCCTCTCTGCTTTGGCCCCTCGGCCCCTCTATCGCTGCTCCTCTGCTTTTGCCTCTCTGCCTCGGCCCCTCTTCCTCTGCCCCTCTGTCTCGACCCCTCTGTCTCGGCCCTTCTTCCTCTACCCCACTGTCTCTACCCCGCTGCCTCTGCCCTGCTGTCTCTACTCTTATGCCCCTCTGCCTCTGCCCCTCTGCCTCTGTTGGAAATTTCCAACACCCAAATACTAACCCCTAGTTCGATAGGAGGTATTTTTTGTACTAGGAATTATAATTTACTAATACTACAAACCAGTAGTGTAGCTTTATTAAATTCTAATAAACTGACTTGTAGTAACACCAGATTTGTCCTAGAATTCATGGCGGCGATTGACTCAGCTATCCAGCTCGGGAGAATAAATTCCACATATTTATAAATCGAATTAAAACATGTTTAATCTTGTAGAATTTATTAAGGGATTTAGATTGGCAATTGATTCATTTCTGTTTAGTAAAGTATATAGCCATTTATTGGAAATAGTTTCATACAGTTGCGGTCATCTGATCCAGTAAACAAAGTAAACAAACTCAAATTCAATTACGAATATATATTTTCCATCTAACGTCAGTTAGGTTAAATGATTTGCACAGCGAGAAACAATATGCTGTTACCTAAAGTACGTTAATGTGACGCAAAATAACGTCAGTAATGTTTCCATCCATTCGGAAATTAGATTATTGCGAATTATTACACAAGTTTCCAACATCCGGCGCTAGATGGCGCGCGGCACTAGCAAGGAGACTTGTCAGAAAGAGACGCCATTACAGTTTGGTGCCCTGAAGCTGATCCTTATTATCGATGAAATTGAGGAGCAAACGTGCATTATATGGCTTGAGATCGATTCAGCAGCTTCAACATATTACGGACACAGCATCCGGCAAGGCTGAGTACCATTGATTTTCTATTTTGGCCATTATTCTATATCTACATTGGTGCCTTGTCGTTACGTTGCATGTAAGCCTAATAACCCCCGTGAGTGTAATTCTTATGCCTAATCCACTCTTATTTCATGAATAAATGCATAAATATATACACTCAAGTAGAAATTACATGTTATTAATATTTCAGCATGGAGCCTAGCTACAAGGGAACCGTACGTTAGCCTGTAGAATCACGTGTCGCCAGACGCGTACAGGGTTCTATGTGATTCTATATTATATGTAGACTAACATTATAGAATTTACCCCCCGCCCCCCAAGAGATATGTAAAGGCAATTGATCTACTTTAAATAGAAGTTTTACAGTCCACTTCTCTAAATTAATTTTGAATTAATTAACATGTTTATAATTAAAGATCCATAGATCACTGATCACCGAGCCCATAACATTTTTTATGGTCCTAATGAATTTCTTAATGATATTATATGTTGGAGTGAATTTCCCCACAGCCTCTGGCCGTCTGCCTCTGCCTCTCTGTCTCAACCTCTGCCTTTCTCTCTCTCTCTCTCTCTCTCTCTCTCTCTCTCTCTCTCTCTCTCTCTCTCTCTCTCTCTCTCTCTCTCTCTCTCTCTCTCTCTCTCTCTCTCTTTCTCTCTTTCTCTCTCTCCTCCCCCACCTCTCTCTCTCTCTCTCTCTCTCTCTCTCTCTCTCTCTCTCTCTCTCTCTCTCTCTCTCTCTCTCTCTCTCTCTTTCTCTCTTTCTCTCTCTCCTCCCCCACCTCTCTCTCTCTCTCTCTCTCTCTCTCTCTCTCTCTCTCTCTCTCTCTCTCTCTCTCTCTCTCTCTCTCTCTCTCTCTCTCTCTCTCTGTCTGTCTTTCTCTCTTTCTCTCTCTCCTCCCCCACCTCTCTCTCTCGCTCTCTCTCTCTCTCTTTCTCTCTTTCTCTCTCTCCTCCCCCACCTCTCTCTCTCTCTCTCTCTCTCTCTCTCTCTCTCTCTCTCTCTCTCTCCTCCCCCACCTCTCTCTCTCTCTCTCTCTCTCTCTCTCTCTCTCTCTCTCTCTCTCTCTCTCTCTCTCTCTCTCTCTCTCTCTGTCTTTCTCTCTTTCTCTCTCTCCTCCCCCACCTCTCTCTCTCGCTCTCTCTCTCTCTCTTTCTCTCTTTCTCTCTCTTTCTCTCTCTCCTCCCCCACCTCTCTCTCTCTCTCTCTCTCTCTCTCTCTCTCTCTCTCTCTCTCTCTCTCTCTCTCTCCTCCCCCACCTCTCTCTCTCTCTTTCTCTCGTCTTTTCAAATTCTCAAAAGACGTATATTAAACGTAATTTGAAACGTGCCCTTAAAAATAAAATGTCGTTTTTAGCACGTACAGAAGATGCGAAAATGATGGGACTCCCACATGTCTCCCCTTCGCACCCTCCCCCAAAGCCTCGTACTCCCCCCCCCCAGCCCTCTTTTTCCTCCTGACCCCCTGAAGTCTTTCATACTCCTCCACCCTCCCTATCCAGATCCTCCAGACCCCGCCCACCCCAGATCCCGCAGGTCCTGCTTTCTAGGCCCTCACACCCCGGACCCTCCCTGTTTCCCTGCTTAATGGGAGTCAACAGAATCTGAGGAAGGACAGAAGAGAGTCAGTTTGAGGGTGATGTACTCGAACATAGATGGGATTACAAGCAAGGCAAGTGAACTACTGGAAAGAGCACAAGAAGTGATCCACAGATGTAATCATACTCATAGAAACAAAACTCTCAGGAATCATGTCGAATGCGGTGTTTCCCCAGGATTACACTGAAATATGGAAAGAGAGGGAAGGAAGGGTAGGAGGCAGAGTGGTCCTACTAATGAGAAAGGAGGTTTAGTTTCAAGGCGATGGTTTTCCAGGGATGCGAGGGATTCAGAGAGTACATAACAGGCACCATGACAATGGGAGGACCAAGAGTAGTAGTAGCAGTGATATATAATCTCCCACCAAATGACAGAAGACCCAAGTAAGAGTATGACAAGAACAACATGGCAGTTAGCACTATAATTGAGAGGGCAGCCTCTGTTACCTGTAGAAATAGATCGTATCTGCTCATCATGAGGGACTTCAATCACGGAAGGATAGAGTGCGGAGAACAAGGAACCGCATGGAGGTGAGGATACATGGAGAGCCAAACTATTGGAGGTGGCGACAAGAAAACTTTTAAGCCAGCATGTCAGGGAACCCACAAGAATGAGAGGAAACGATGAACCAGCGAGACTCGACCTAGTCTTCACTCTGAACGACTCCGACATAAGAAAAATCGGTTTCGAGGCCCTGGTAGGAATGAGCGACCAAAGTGTACTGACCTTTGAGTACCTGGCTGAAGAAGGGTTATTGAACTCGAGGAGGAAAACTGGAACTGAAAACAAAAGGCTGGTATTCCGAAAGAAAAACTATGAGGAGATCAAAAAAATCATAACAGATATAACATGGGAAACAGAGCTTAGGGGAAAGACGGCCCAAGACATGATGGATTACGGTACGCAGGAGTGTAAGGAGGCAGCCGACAAGTTTGTCCTGGTCCAAAAGGAAAACAACGAAATGTACATGAGAAACATTATGAGAGATGTAGTCTAGCTATGGTCTAATCAGAGATGTAGGCTAGCTACGCAGCAAAGTAAATGGGCGTGGAGTAACTATAAGAATAACAGGGTACTTGAGAGCAGAGAAAGATAACAGAGTGCCAGGAATGAATATGTCACATTGAGAAGAGAGGCAAAAGGGCAATACAAAAATGACATTGCAAGCAAGACAAAGACTCAACCTAAATTGTTGCCCAGCCATATCGGGAGAAAAAGCAACAGTAAAGGATCAGGTAATAAAATTGAGGATAGGGGCAGACAGATTCACTACCACGGTAAGGAAGTGTGTGAGGAACTGAATAATAATTTCCAGGAGATCTTCACAGTAGAGCAAGGAGAAGTTCCAGAGATAAGAGAAGGAATAGTTAACCAGGAACCCCTCGAAGAGTTTGAGATTACCAGTGGGGATGTAAGGAATCTTTTACTAGATTTGGATGCGACAAGCTATAGGCCCAGATGGAATCTCCCCTTGGATACTAAAGGAAGGAGCAGAAGCACAGTGCCTGCCACTCTCCACAGTGTATAACAAATCCTTGGTAACAGGGGAACTACCAAATATTTGGAAGATGGCTAATGTAGTCCGTATATACAAGAAGGGGGATAGACATGAGGAACTAAACTACAGGCCTGTGTCCCTAACTTGCATACCATGCAAGATGATGAAGAAGATTGTGCGAAAAAAGTTAGTGAAACATCTGGAGCGAAAGAACTTTGTAACACAGCATGAACATGGGTTCAGGGATGTCAAGTCCTGCCTCACAGGATTAATTTAAATCTACGATCAGGCAACCAAAATCTGGCAAGAAAGAGAAGGGTGGGCAGACTGCATATTTTTGGATTGCCAGAAAGCCTTTGACACAGAACCACAAAAGAGGCAAGTGAAAAAGCTGGAGAGGCAGGCAGGAGTGTAAAGGAAGGTACTCCATTGGATAAGGAAGTACCTAAGCAACATAAGACACTGTGAAGGGGTGAGGTCTCAGATTGGCGAGGAGTCACCAGTGGAATCCCTCAAAGTTCAATCCTTGGACTTATACTGCTTCTGATATATGTAAATGATCTTTCAGATGGTATAGAATCGTTCCTTTCATTGTTTGCTGATGATGCAAAAATTATGAGGATGATTAAAACAGAGGATGATAGTAGGAGGCAACAAGATTACCTAGAGACTGAATGAATGGTCCAACAAATTGCTACTGAAGTTCAACCCGAGTAAATGTAAGGTAATTAAACTAGGCGGTGGAAACAGGAGGCCAGACACAGGGTATTGAATAGGAGATGAAGTACTTCTTGAAACGGACAGAGAGAAAGATCTAGGAGATGATATCTCACCAAACTTGTCCTCTGAAGCCCATATAAAAAGAATTACATCTGCGGCATATGCGAGGCTGGCTAACATCAGAACAGCCTTCAGGAACCTGAGTAGGGAATCGTTGAGAACCATGCATACCACATATGAAACACCAATCCTGGAGTATGCAACTATGTAGGTACTCACAGGGGCCTTGGGGCTGAATAGACAGCGCTTGGGACTCGTAATCCCAGGGTGCAGGTTCGATCCCGGCCGTCGGTGAAAACAGAGGGGCAGAGTTTCTTTCACCCTGAAACCCCTGTTACCTAGCAGTAAATAGTTACCTGGGAGTTAGACAGCTGTTACGGGCTGCTTCCTGGGTGTGTGTGTGTGTGTGTGTTGTAGAAGAGAAAAAATAGTAGTTAGTTACAGTTGATTGACTGACAGTTGAGAGGCGGGCCGGAAAAGCAGAGCTCAACCCCCGCAAGTACAGCTAAGTGAATGCAACTAGGTGAATACACACACACAGATCAAACACACATACACAGACCAAACACACACACACACAGACCAAACACACACACACAGACCAAACACACACACACAGACCAAACACACACACACAGACCAAACACACACACACAGACCAAACACACACACAGACCAAACACACACACACAGACCAAACATACACACATACCAAACATACACACAGACCAAACACACACACAGACCAAACACACACACAGACCAAACACACACACAGACCAAACACACACACAGACCAAACACACACACACAGACCAAACATACAAACAGACCAAACACACACACAGACCAAACACACACACACACACAGACCAAACACACACACAGACCAAACACACACACACAGACCAAACACACACACAGACCAAACACACACACAGACCAAACATACATACAGACCAAACATACACACAAACCAAACACACACACACAGACCAAACACACACACAGACCAAACATACATACAGACCAAACACACACACAGACCAAACATACATACAGACCAAACACACACACAGACCAAACACACACACACAGTCCAAACACACACACACAGACCAAACACACACACAAAGACCAAACACACACACAGACCAAACACACACACAGACCAAACACACACACAGACCAAACACACACATACAGACCAAACACGCACACAGACCAAACACACACACAGACCAAACATACATACAGACCAAACACACACACAGACCAAACAAACACACAGACCAAACACACACACACAGACCAAACACACACACACAGACCAAACACACACACAGACCAAACACACACACACAGACCAAACACACACACAGACCAAACACACACACACAGACCAAACACACACACAGACCAAACACACACACACAGACCAAACACACACACAGACCAAACACACACACAGACCAAACACACACATACAGACCAAACACGCACACAGACCAAACACACACACAGACCAAACATACATACAGACCAAACACGCACACAGACCAAAACACACAAAACACAAAACGCAGTAATATATAATCCTCCACCAAATGACAAAAGACCCAGTCAAGAGTACGAAAGCAACAACATGGCAGTTAACACTATAATTGAGAGGGCAGCCTCTTCTGCCTGTAGAAATAGATCCCACCTGCTCATCATGGGGGACTTCAATCACGGCAGGATTGATTGGGAGAACAAGGAACCGCATGGAGGCGAGGATACGTGGAGAGCCAAACTACTGGAGGTGGCGACTAGAAACTTCTTAACCCAGCATGTCAGTGAACCCACAAGGATGAGAGGAAACGACGAACCAGCGAGACTCGACCTGGTTTTCACCCCGAACGACTCTGACATAAGAGAAATCAGTTTTGAGGACCCAGTAGGAATGAGCGACCACAGTGTATTGGTGTTTGAGTACCTGATTGAAGAAGGGTTATTGAACTCGAGAAGGGATACCGAAACCAAAAGGTTAGCATACCGAAAGGGAAACTATGAGGAGATAAGAAAATGCCTAGCAGATATAGCATGGGAAACAGAGCTCAGGGAAAAGACGGCCCAAGATATGATGGAATACATCACGAAAAAATGCAAGGATGCAGCAAACAAGTTTGTCCCAGTCCAAAAGGAAAACAGTGAAATGAAGATGAGAAACCCATGGTTTAATCAGAGATGTAGGCTAGCTAAGCAGCAAAGTAAAAGGGCATGGAGAAACTATAGGAATAACAGGACACTGGAGAGCAGAGAAAGATACCAGAATGCCAGGAATGAATATGTTAGGATGAGAAGAGAGGCAGAAAGACAATACGAAAATGACATCGCAAGCAAGGCAAAGACTCAGCCTAAATTGCTGCATAGCCACATCAGGAGAAAAACAACAGTAAAGGAACAGGTTATGAAATTAAGGTTAGGGGCAGAAGGATTCACTACAAACGACAAGGAAGTGTGTGAGGAACTGAATAAGAAATTCCAGGAGGTCTTCACCTTGGAGCAAGGAGAAATCCCAGAGATAAGAGAGGGAATAGCTAACCAGGAACCACTGGAAGAGTTTGAGATTACCAGCGGGGAAGTAAGGAAGTGTTTACTAGAATTGGACGTGACAAAGGCTATAGGTCCAGATGGAATCTCCCCTTGGATACTAAAGGAAGGAGCAGAAGAACTGTGCCTCCCGCTCTCCATGGCGTATAACAAATCACTGGCAACAGGGGAACTGACAGAAATTTGGAAAGCAGCTAACGTAGTCCCGATATACAAGAAAGGGGATAGACAGGAGGCACTGAACTACAGGCCAGTGTCCCTAACCTGCATACCATGCAAGTTGATGGAGAAGATTGTGCGAAGAAAGCTAGTGGAGCATCTGGAGCGAAAGAACTTTGTAACACAGCATCAACATGGGTTCAGGGATGGCAGGTCCTGCCTCACAGGGTTACTTGAATTCTACGACCAGGCAACAAAAATAAGGCAAGAAAGAGAAGGGTGGGCAGACTGCATATTTTTGGATTGTCAGAAAGCCTTTGACACAGTGCCACACAAGAGGCTAGTGAAAAAACTGGAGATGCAGGCTGGAGTGAAAGGGAAGGTACTCCGTTGGATACAGGAATACCTAAGTAACAGGAGACAACGAGTCAGTGTGAGGGGTGAGGTCTCAGATTGGCGAGACGTTACGAGTGGAGTACCGCAGGGGTCAGTCCTTGGACCTATACTGTTTCTGATATATGTAAATGATCTTCCAGAGGGTATAGAATCGTTTCTCTCAATGTTTGCCGATGATGCAAAAATTATGAGGAGGATTGAAACTGAGGACGATAGTAGGAGGCTACAAGATGACCTAGACAGACTGAGTGAATGGTCCAACAAATGGCTGTTGAAGTTCAACCCGAGTAAATGCAAAGTAATGAAACTAGGTGGTGGAAATAGGAGGCCAAACACAGGATACAGAATAGGAGATGAAGTACTTAATGAAACGAACAGAGAGAAAGATCTAGGAGTTGATATCACACCAAACCTGTCTCCTGAAGCCCACATAAAAAGAATAACGTCTGCGGCATATGCGAGGCTGGCTAACATCAGAACAGCGTTCAGGAACCTGTGTAAGGAATCATTCAGAATCTTGTACACCACATATGTAAGACCAATCCTGGAGTATGCGGCCCCAGCATGGAGCCCGTACCTTGTCAAGCACAAGACGAAGCTGGAAAAAGTCCAAAGGTATGCCACTAGACTAGTCCCAGAACTAAGAGGCATGAGTTACGAGGAAAGGCTGCAGGAAATGCACCTTACGACACTGGAAGACAGAAGAGTAAGGGGAGACATGATCACAACCTATAAAATCCTCAGAGGAATCGACAGGGTAAACAAAGATAAACTATTCAACACTGGTGGGACGCGAACAAGGGGACACAGGTGGAAACTGAGTACTCACATGAGCCACAGAGACGTTAGAAGGAACTTTTTCAGTGTCAGAGTAGTTAACGGATGGAATGCATTAGGCAGTGATGTGGTGGAGGCTGACTCCATGCACAGTTTTAAATGTAGATATGATAGAGCCCAGTAGGCTCAGGAATCTGTACACCAGTTGATTGACAGTTGAGAGGCGGGACCAAAGAGCCAAAGCTCAACCCCCGCAAGCACAAATAGGTGAGTACACACAGACCAAAACACGCTGTTGCTAAGACCGGTGTAGGGAGGGTGGACATGTGCAGTTCGCTCATCTAAATGTCTTCATAATTTGGGACATCAGAGGGATACAAAGGAAATTCGTTGCGTAGTGATATTATGAAGTGAAACGCACTGTTTAGAAAATAGCAGTTTCACAGATTGTGTCCGATAGAACTAATTAGTCAAGATCACTGTACGACATCAGTTCCACCACAGACTCGTTGCCGCCATCGCTCGGTCAGAGAGTACGTAACTAGATGTGATAGTGAAGATTAAAGCAAATAGTGAACAGAATAGTGAAGAAGATAGGCAAAACGTGTAGCGTTAGAGCTGTACCGGGCTAAGGGGAACAAAAGTCCGATTACTGGTGATATATAGCAGGAATTTGGAGTGATCTATGCCTGGCAGCGGCGTGGACATCAACGGGCCCACAGGGACGTAAACAAGACATAAACAATGCTTCTTGTTTCAATGCCTCTTGTCAATGCTTCGCTGCTGTCGCCGCAACAGCGGCGACAACAGAGGCGGTGGCAGCGACGTCGTCAGTCAACTCAGGGATGACAGCAGTGATAGTGACACAGAAACACTAACTGGAAAAGGAAGTCGATCTGCATCAACTTATTTTAAAATGATTCATGACCTTAAGGAACGCGCTCAAGCCAAGTACGAGAATGAAAAAGATAATATTCTGCGTGACAGTAATTATGCCCTACGACTTACAGAGAGCATTCACTCGCGGACCATCCCGAGTTGCTCAGTGATCAAGAATCTGATGATGTCACCAGATGTTCCTGACGACACCAAACGCCAGGTTGGTGTGGCTCTCTACGTCGTAGAGAGTAGTAGGGAGTAAGAGCCACAGACGATATTTTTTTTTTGGGAGAGGACCCCTGTGGACTGTAAGAGCCACAGACGATATTTTTTTTTCAGAAAATATCGTCTGTGGATCTTAGGGGTTTTCAGGCAAATTTGGGGAGTCACAGATTTGGAAGTAAGGAATTCTTATGAGAAAAATAATTTCCGAGATCTTAGAAGTTTGTTAATCATTCTTATGATGAAAATAAGTAGGAAAATCTTAAAGAAAAGTTTTAGAAAAAATCGTGTTTGTGTCACAGCATTTCCAGGTAAACTCTATGGACAACCTTTGCCCGTTTTCAATCACACATTTGTAAAAGGACCATTTTCAGAGAATATTGTCTTAGATGTTTTGTTAAGGAAAACAGACAACTTATCCATAACATTTAGTTTTATATCCATTTACGGCTATTTCGCCTGTAATCTGTGAAAACTTGTCAGAGTCCATTTTATACCCAATTTTCGGCAGAGTCCAGTTTATGCTCAAATTCGCCAGAGTCTACTTTGAGAGCAAAATTAGTCAGAGACAGTATTTAGCTCATATTTCATCAGAGTCCAATTATCAACAGAAATTCACCAGTCTACTTTGAGAGCAAAATTAGTCAGAGACAGTATTTAGCTCATATTTCATCAGAGTCCAATTATCAACAGAAATTCACCAGAGTCTACTTTGAGAGCAAAATTAGTCAGAGACAGTATTTAGCTCATATTTCATCAGAGTCCAATTATCAACAGAAATTCGCCAGAGTCTACTTTGAGAGCAAAATTAGTCAGAGACAGTATTTAGCTCATATTTCATCAGAGTCCAGTTCTTGATCGAAATTCATCAGAGTCCGCTTTGAGAGCAATATTCATCAGAGACAGTTTTAGCTCATATTTCATCAGAGACCATTTTATACCTAAAAATGAACAGAGTCCACTTTGTGAGCAAATTAGTCAGAGACAGTATTTAGCTCATATTTCATCAGAGTCCAGTTTATGCTCAAATTCGCCAGAGTCTACTTTGAGAGCAATATTCGTCAGAGACAGTTTTAGCTCATATTTCATCAGAGACCATTTTATACCTAAAAATGAACAGAGTCCACTTTGTGAGCAAATTAGTCAGAGTCAGTATTTAGCTCATATTTCGTCAGAGTCTACTTTGTGCCAAAATATTCAGAGTCCAGTTCATGATCGAAATTAATCAGAGTCCAATTAAAGACCCAAATTTGGCAGAGACCACATTTTCGCTACTAGCAGTCCAATCCCCCTGAAATTTTAAACAGTCATATTTCAGACGTAGTAAATAAGATCAAGTCAGTTACAGAGCTCCAGCTCTTGTCCCCCTGTATTTGCATATTTTCTCTATATTCACTGTGTTCTTCGTATTCTCATCCGTGTTCACTCCATGTTCTACAAATGTTCTCAGTCCCATTCAGTTCATATTTTCACAAGTATCTCCATTTTTTTCTGTAATCTTTCTCTTAGTCTCATTATGTTCTCTACAAAGTTTAGTCATATTTCTATGTTTTCATGTTCATCACATGTTCTCTTTACAACTTTTATACTCAATATTCATGCTAACTTCCATATTTTGTGTTCTTTGTCAATATTCATGTTCCTCTACAAGTTCATGGTCCTCACAAGATCACTTCGTTTTTCACCTTCACTTACATGTTTTCTACATTCTTTGTCATATTCTCCATGTTCTTCACAAGTCCATTGTTCATTCTTTGTATTCCCTATTCTCCTTATCATGTTTTCATGTTCTCTGTAAGTTCATATTCCCAGCATGTTCACTGTATTCATCAACTTTTTCTTACATGTTTTCTGTGTTCACCGTATGTTCACTGTGTTCATTCCCTTACTTAACCTCAATTTCTTTTAACCAATTCGTTTCTTCCATTCACTAACTAGTTCTTTGTCAAATAATATTATACTGCATTACAGTTTCCTCAACAATTTTAGTCACCCAGTTTTTATTTGCAAAACTATGTCAAAGTAATTCTCGTAGTCAACTTAATAGTTCTACCAGCCATGTTCTTAAACAGATCTACTCTTTATTCAGTTCCCAAATTTACAAAGACAAACCTTTCTTGTAACTTCTTAACTAAAAATCTTTCGCCAATCAACTAAAACATAGTCACTTTCGTCATTTCTCAACTAAACTTATTATCCAGTCAACTAAAAATAGTCAGAAATAGCCTCGTTCAACACTGTTCTTAACTAAAACAACCTTTCTCTTAGCTAAAAATTGTCAAAGGAAACTTTTTCAGCACTTTCTTAACAGGCGCTATGTTTCATCAAGAAAAATTGCCAAAGGAAACTTTCCAAAACTGTTCATAACTAGCTTTTATCCATCGTCAATCAACTAAAAATAATAACTTTCATCATTTCTTAACTAAACATATTCCCCATTCATCAGAAAATAACCGTGTTCATCATGTTTCATTGTCATTTCTTAACTAAAATTATCTGCCAATCATCAGAAAAAGTCATGTTCATCATGTTTTGGCTTTTGCTCAACTAAAAGTATTCATCGGTCAACTAAAAATAGTTACTTCATCATGTTTCCTTGTCATTTCTTAACTGAAATATCACTTCTCTCATCTGAAAATAGTCAGGATTAACCTCATTCAACACCGTTCTTAACTAAAACAGCCTTTCGCTTAGCTAAAAATTGTCAAAGGAATCTTTTCAGCACTGTTCATAACTAACTTTATCCATAGTCAAGTAAGAAAATATAGTCAAAGATATCTATCATCGTCGTTCTTAACTGGCATTATACTTTGTGGAGCACTAAAATAGTCACTGTCATCATGTCTTGTCTTTTTCCATAACTAAAAGTATTCATCGGTCAACTAAAAAATAGTTACTTCATCATGTTTCCTTGTCATTTCTTAACTGAAATATCACTTCTCTCATCTGAAATAGTCATGTATAGCCTCTTTCCAACACTGTTCCTAACTAAAGTAACCTTTCACTTCGCTAGAATAGTCATATTCATCGTTGTTCCTAACTAAAATTATATGTCGTTAAGTAAGAAATATAGTCAAAGACACTCTTCGAGACATCAAAGACTTACTCAAAGACACCAAAGTTACACTCTAAGACTTCCTTCGAGACATCAAAGACTTCCTTAAGACTTCAATGGGACTCTTCGAGATATCAAAAGACACTCTCAAACACTCAAAATTTACTTGCATCCTCAAAGTTATTCTCAGAGGCATAAAAGTCATTCTCAGAGCTATCAAATTATTCTCGATGTCATCAAAAGTATTTTCTCGTTCATCAAAGTTAATCTCAGAGTTAACAAAGGTAATCTCTAACTCACTCTCGTACATCAAAGTTGTTTCAAAGACATCAAAGTTAATCTCAGAGTTATCCAAAGATATTCTCATGTCCACAAAAGTTATTCTGAGCTATCAAAGTTAATCTCAAACATCTCCGTTCATAAAAGTTATTCTCTAAGAGCTATCAAAAGTTATTCTCAGTCATCAAAGTTATTCCAAGAGACGTCAAAGTTAATCCAAGACATCATCTTTCATCAAAGATATTCTCTCTAAGCCATCAATGTTCTTCTCTAAGACATAAAAGTTATTCTCTATGTCATCAAAAAGTTATTCTCTGAGCTAACAAAATACTACTCATGTTCTCAAAGACATTCTCCAATTCATCAATGTTGTTTCAAAGACATCAAAGTTAATCTCAGAGTTATCCAAAGACATTCTCAAAGTCATCTAAAGTTATTCTCTAAGACATCAAAGTTATTCTAAGAGTTATCAAAAGTTATTCTCAGTCATGTTATGTTATTCTCTAACTCACTTCCATTCATCAAAGACATTCTCTAAGCCCTCAAAGTTATTCTCTAAGACAACAAAGTCATTCCCAGAGTCATCAAAAAGTTATTCTTCGAAACATAAAATTTGCTCTGTAAGATATCTTCGTTCATCAAACTTATTCTCCGAGATATCTAAAGTTATTCTCAGAACAATCAAAAGTTATTCTAAGACAACAAAAGTTATTCTCAGAGCTACCCAAAGCTATTCTCAGAGTCACCTTCGTTCGTCAGAGAAACTTTCAAAAACATCTTTGTTCAACAAACTTGTTTTCAAAGTCATCAAAAGTTAATCTAAGACATCTGCTTTCATCAAAGTTATTTTCAGAGACATCTAAAGTTATTATGTAAGACATAAAAGTTATTCTCAGAGACATCAAATGTTATTCTCGAAGTCATCAAAGATATTTTCAGAGACATCTAAAGTTAATTTCTATGTTATAAAGTTATTCTCAGAGACATCTAAAGTTAATATTGGTCATCAAAGTTGTTCTCTAAACATCAATGTTGTTCTCCAAGACATCAAAGATGTTCTCAAAATCATAAAAGTTATTCCCAGAGCTATCAAAGTTATTCTCAAAGTCATCAAAGTTATTCAAAGAGCTAACAAAAGTTATTCTCTAAGTAACCTTTCGTTCATCAGAGAAGCTTTCTAAGACATCTTCTTCCATAAAAGTTATTTTCAGAGACATCTAAAGTTATTCTCAGAGTCATCAAAGTGATCTCTAATTCACCTTTGTTCTCCCAAAGTTGTTCTCTAAGACACCTTCGTTCATCAAAGAAACTCTCTCTAAACCATCAATGTTATTCTTTAAGACATCTTCAGTCATAAAATTTCTCTCCAAAATGTAACTAGTTCAGCTTTTCATACCAAACCTGCATTTCTGTTAAAACATATTTTCTTAGTTTCTTTACCCTAAAACTGTTCTCTGAACTACACTGTTCAAACCTACGTAACCTATCCTCTCCACCCAATGTTACTTAGTTAACGTAACGTTCCTAAACCTAACTTTATCTATCCTAACATAACTTACCTTACCTTACCTATGTTACCTTACCTTACCTATCTTACCTAACTTTACCTATCTTACCTATCTTACCTAACTTTACCTATGTTACCTTACCTTACCTAACCTAACCTAACTTCACCTATGTTACCTTACCTTACCTACCTTTCCTAACTTAACCTGCTTAACCTATCTTACCTATCTTACCTAACTTTACCTATCTTACCTAACTTAACTTTCATAACCTAACTTTACCTATCCTAACATAACTTACCTTACCTTCCCTATCTTACCTAACTTTACCTATCCTAACATAACTTACCTTACCTATCATACCTAACTTAACCTAACTTTACCTATCCTAACTTAACTTACCTAACTTATTCTGCTTAACCTAACTTACCTACATTACCTAACTTAACCTGCATAACCTAACTTTACCTATGTTACCTTACTTTACCTATCTTACCTAACTTAACCTGCATAACCTAACTTTACCTATGTTACCTTACCGTACCTTACCTATCTTACCTAACCTAACCTAACTTTACCTATGTTACCTTACCTTACCTTACCTATCTTACCTACCTTACCTTACCTATCTTACCTATCCTTACGTAACCTAACTTGCTTTACCTAACTTAATCTTACATTCCCAAACTGATGTATCCTAACTTATCTAGTCAAACCAGACATGATCTAACTTACATAAGTAATCCTTCTTGTCTTTTGTGTTTCGTCAATCATTGTCTCATATTCATTTACTCATTTCATTAGTTAATTTCTCAAATGGTCACTTATGCATTTCAAGTGCTATTTGTTAGAGATTGGATATTTAAGCATTTCAAAGAATTTTTGTTATATATGGGCATTTACTCATTTCAAGGGATAATTTCTCAAATGGACGTTTTTGCATTTCAAGTGTTATTTGTTTAAGATTGGGTGTTTAACCATTTCAAAGGTTTTTCTTATATATGGGAACTTACTCGTTTCAGGGACCAATTTCTCAAATGGTCATTTTTGCAGATCAAGGGTTATTTGTTAAAGTTCATCAAGTTGCTCATAAGTTGTATTTAGTAGGTTCTATCTTATGTTCTTATTCCCCAACCCCTTAACCTAACCTCTTGTAATCTTAGTGTATTTAGTAGGTTCTATCTTATGTTCTTATTTCCCAACCCTTTACCCTAACCTTTCAGATGTAGTTTTGTTTCTCCTTTTTGTATATTTTTACCCAAACCCACCATCCCACTTAACCTTCTTTCCTTCTTTACTTTGTTTTCACATATAAGTTCATTCTTTATCATAGTAATAATAAAATTACAATAGTAAAGAATCAGATCTACTAAGACTTGAAATTGAGAAACAAGAGCTCAAGGGAGTGAGAGCATGAAAGAAGAGCAAGGAGTAAGAGAGAGGGGGCGGAAGAAAATGGGACCAAAGAAGAGAGAATGAGAGAGAGTGTGGGCATGGGAGCACTAAGACTTGAATTGAGAAAAAGAAAAACTAAGTGAATGAGAATGAGGGTGTGAGAATGGGAGCAATAAGACTTGAATTTGAGAAACAAGAGAGCATTTGAGCAAATGAGGGAGAGAGAGGGGGAGGAAGAGAGAGAATAAGGGAGAGAGATAGAAAAGGAGGGTTAGAAGGAGTAGGAGAATCAAAGTAAAGAAGGAAAGAAGGTTAAGTGGGATGGTGGGTTTGGGTAAAAATATACAAAAAGGAGAAACAAAACTACATCTGAAAGGTTAGGGTAAAGGGTTGGGAAATAAGAACATAAGATAGAACCTACTAAATACACTAAGATTACAAGAGGTTAGGTTAAGGGGTTGGGGAATAAGAACATAAGATAGAACCTACTAAATACAACTTATGAGCAACTTGATGAACTTTAACAAATAACCCTTGATCTGCAAAAATGACCATTTGAGAAATTGGTCCCTGAAACGAGTAAGTTCCCATATATAAGAAAAACCTTTGAAATGGTTAAACACCCAATCTTAAACAAATAACACTTGAAATGCAAAAACGTCCATTTGAGAAATTATCCCTTGAAATGAGTAAATGCCCATATATAACAAAAATTCTTTGAAATGCTTAAATATCCAATCTCTAACAAATAGCACTTGAAATGCATAAGTGACCATTTGAGAAATTAACTAATGAAATGAGTAAATGAATATGAGACAATGATTGACGAAACACAAAAGACAAGAAGGATTACTTATGTAAGTTAGATCATGTCTGGTTTGACTAGATAAGTTAGGATACATCAGTTTGGGAATGTAAGATTAAGTTAGGTAAAGCAAGTTAGGTTACGTAAGGATAGGTAAGATAGGTAAGGTAAGGTAGGTAAGATAGGTAAGGTAAGGTAAGGTAACATAGGTAAAGTTAGGTTAGGTTAGGTAAGATAGGTAAGGTACGGTAAGGTAACATAGGTAAAGTTAGGTTATGCAGGTTAAGTTAGGTAAGATAGGTAAAGTAAGGTAACATAGGTAAAGTTAGGTTATGCAGGTTAAGTTAGGTAATGTAGGTAAGTTAGGTTAAGCAGAATAAGTTAGGTAAGTTAAGTTAGGATAGGTAAAGTTAGGTTAAGTTAGGTATGATAGGTAAGGTAAGTTATGTTAGGATAGGTAAAGTTAGGTAAGATAGGGAAGGTAAGGTAAGTTATGTTAGGATAGGTAAAGTTAGGTTATGAAAGTTAAGTTAGGTAAGATAGGTAAAGTTAGGTAAGATAGGTAAGATAGGTTAAGCAGGTTAAGTTAGGAAAGGTAGGTAAGGTAAGGTAACATAGGTGAAGTTAGGTTAGGTTAGGTAAGGTAAGGTAACATAGGTAAAGTTAGGTAAGATAGGTAAGATAGGTAAAGTTAGGTAAGATAGGTAAGGTAAGGTAACATAGGTAAGGTAAGGTAAGTTATGTTAGGATAGATAAAGTTAGGTTTAGGAACGTTACGTTAACTAAGTAACATTGGGTGGAGAGGATAGGTTACGTAGGTTTGAACAGTGTAGTTCAGAGAACAGTTTTAGGGTAAAGAAACTAAGAAAATATGTTTTAACAGAAATGCAGGTTTGGTATGAAAAGCTGAACTAGTTACATTTTGGAGAGAAATTTTATGACTGAAGATGTCTTAAAGAATAACATTGATGGTTTAGAGAGAGTTTCTTTGATGAACGAAGGTGTCTTAGAGAACAACTTTGGGAGAACAAAGGTGAATTAGAGATCACTTTGATGACTCTGAGAATAACTTTAGATGTCTCTGAAAATAACTTTTATGGAAGAAGATGTCTTAGAAAGCTTCTCTGATGAACGAAAGGTTACTTAGAGAATAACTTTTGTTAGCTCTTTGAATAACTTTGATGACTTTGAGAATAACTTTGATAGCTCTGGGAATAACTTTTATGATTTTGAGAACATCTTTGATGTCTTGGAGAACAACATTGATGTTTAGAGAACAACTTTGATGACCAATATTAACTTTAGATGTCTCTGAGAATAACTTTATAACATAGAAATTAACTTTAGATGTCTCTGAAAATATCTTTGATGACTTCGAGAATAACATTTGATGTCTCTGAGAATAACTTTTATGTCTTACATAATAACTTTAGATGTCTCTGAAAATAACTTTGATGAAAGCAGATGTCTTAGATTAACTTTTGATGACTTTGAAAACAAGTTTGTTGAACAAAGATGTTTTTGAAAGTTTCTCTGACGAACGAAGGTGACTCTGAGAATAGCTTTGGGTAGCTCTGAGAATAACTTTTGTTGTCTTAGAATAACTTTTGATTGTTCTGAGAATAACTTTAGATATCTCGGAGAATAAGTTTGATGAACGAAGATATCTTACAGAGCAAATTTTATGTTTCGAAGAATAACTTTTTGATGACTCTGGGAATGACTTTGTTGTCTTAGAGAATAACTTTGAGGGCTTAGAGAATGTCTTTGATGAATGGAAGTGAGTTAGAGAATAACATAACATGACTGAGAATAACTTTTGATAACTCTTAGAATAACTTTGATGTCTTAGAGAATAACTTTAGATGACTTTGAGAATGTCTTTGGATAACTCTGAGATTAACTTTGATGTCTTTGAAACAACATTGATGAATTGGAGAATGTCTTTGAGAACATGAGTAGTATTTTGTTAGCTCAGAGAATAACTTTTTGATGACATAGAGAATAACTTTTATGTCTTAGAGAAGAACATTGATGGCTTAGAGAGAATATCTTTGATGAAAGATGATGTCTTGGATTAACTTTGACGTCTCTTGGAATAACTTTGATGACTGAGAATAACTTTTGATAGCTCTTAGAGAATAACTTTTATGAACGGAGATGTTTGAGATTAACTTTGATAGCTCAGAATAACTTTTGTGGACATGAGAATATCTTTGGATAACTCTGAGATTAACTTTGATGTCTTTGAAACAACTTTGATGTACGAGAGTGAGTTAGAGATTACCTTTGTTAACTCTGAGATTAACTTTGATGAACGAGAAAATACTTTTGATGACATCGAGAATAATTTGATAGCTCTGAGAATGACTTTTATGCCTCTGAGAATAACTTTGAGGATGCAAGTAAATTTTGAGTGTTTGAGAGTGTCTTTTGATATCTCGAAGAGTCCCATTGAAGTCTTAAGGAAGTCTTTGATGTCTCGAAGGAAGTCTTAGAGTGTAACTTTGGTGTCTTTGAGTAAGTCTTTGATGTCTCGAAGAGTGTCTTTGACTATATTTCTTACTTAACGACATATAATTTTAGTTAGGAACAACGATGAATATGACTATTCTAGCGAAGTGAAAGGTTACTTTAGTTAGGAACAGTGTTGGAAAGAGGCTATACATGACTATTTCAGATGAGAGAAGTGATATTTCAGTTAAGAAATGACAAGGAAACATGATGAAGTAACTATTTTTTAGTTGACCGATGAATACTTTTAGTTATGGAAAAAGACAAGACATGATGACAGTGACTATTTTAGTGCTCCACAAAGTATAATGCCAGTTAAGAACGACGATGATAGATATCTTTGACTATATTTTCTTACTTGACTATGGATAAAGTTAGTTATGAACAGTGCTGAAAAGATTCCTTTGACAATTTTTAGCTAAGCGAAAGGCTGTTTTAGTTAAGAACGGTGTTGAATGAGGTTAATCCTGACTATTTTCAGATGAGAGAAGTGATATTTCAGTTAAGAAATGACAAGGAAACATGATGAAGTAACTATTTTTAGTTGACCGATGAATACTTTTAGTTGAGCAAAAGCCAAAACATGATGAACATGACTTTTTCTGATGATTGGCAGATAATTTTAGTTAAGAAATGACAATGAAACATGATGAACACGGTTATTTTCTGATGAATGGGGAATATGTTTAGTTAAGAAATGATGAAAGTTATTATTTTTAGTTGATTGACGATGGATAAAAGCTAGTTATGAACAGTTTTGGAAAGTTTCCTTTGGCAATTTTTCTTGATGAAACATAGCGCCTGTTAAGAAAGTGCTGAAAAAGTTTCCTTTGACAATTTTTAGCTAAGAGAAAGGTTGTTTTAGTTAAGAACAGTGTTGAACGAGGCTATTTCTGACTATTTTTAGTTGACTGGATAATAAGTTTAGTTGAGAAATGACGAAAGTGACTATGTTTTAGTTGATTGGCGAAAGATTTTTAGTTAAGAAGTTACAAGAAAGGTTTGTCTTTGTAAATTTGGGAACTGAATAAAGAGTAGATCTGTTTAAGAACATGGCTGGTAGAACTATTAAGTTGACTACGAGAATTACTTTGACATAGTTTTGCAAATAAAAACTGGGTGACTAAAATTGTTGAGGAAACTGTAATGCAGTATAATATTATTTGACAAAGAACTAGTTAGTGAATGGAAGAAACGAATTGGTTAAAAGAAATTGAGGTTAAGTAAGGGAATGAACACAGTGAACATACGGTGAACACAGAAAACATGTAAGAAAAAGTTGATGAATACAGTGAACATGCTGGGAATATGAACTTACAGAGAACATGAAAACATGATAAGGAGAATAGGGAATACAAAGAATGAACAATGGACTTGTGAAGAACATGGAGAATATGACAAAGAATGTAGAAAACATGTAAGTGAAGGTGAAAAACGAAGTGATCTTGTGAGGACCATGAACTTGTAGAGGAACATGAATATTGACAAAGAACACAAAATATGGAAGTTAGCATGAATATTGAGTATAAAAGTTGTAAAGAGAACATGTGATGAACATGAAAACATAGAAATATGACTAAACTTTGTAGAGAACATAATGAGACTAAGAGAAAGATTACAGAAAAAAATGGAGATACTTGTGAAAATATGAACTGAATGGGACTGAGAACATTTGTAGAACATGGAGTGAACACGGATGAGAATACGAAGAACACAGTGAATATAGAGAAAATATGCAAATACAGGGGGACAAGAGCTGGAGCTCTGTAACTGACTTGATCTTATTTACTACGTCTGAAATATGACTGTTTAAAATTTCAGGGGGATTGGACTGCTAGTAGCGAAAATGTGGTCTCTGCCAAATTTGGGTCTTTAATTGGACTCTGATTAATTTCGATCATGAACTGGACTCTGAATATTTTGGCACAAAGTAGACTCTGACGAAATATGAGCTAAATACTGACTCTGACTAATTTGCTCACAAAGTGGACTCTGTTCATTTTTAGGTATAAAATGGTCTCTGATGAAATATGAGCTAAAACTGTCTCTGACGAATATTGCTCTCAAAGTAGACTCTGGCGAATTTGAGCATAAACTGGACTCTGATGAAATATGAGCTAAATACTGTCTCTGACTAATTTGCTCACAAAGTGGACTCTGTTCATTTTTAGGTATAAAATGGTCTCTGATGAAATATGAGCTAAAACTGTCTCTGATGAATATTGCTCTCAAAGCGGACTCTGATGAATTTCGATCAAGAACTGGACTCTGATGAAATATGAGCTAAATACTGTCTCTGACTAATTTTGCTCTCAAAGTAGACTCTGGCGAATTTCTGTTGATAATTGGACTCTGATGAAATATGAGCTAAATACTGTCTCTGACTAATTTTGCTCTCAAAGTAGACTCTGGTGAATTTCTGTTGATAATTGGACTCTGATGAAATATGAGCTAAATACTGTCTCTGACTAATTTTGCTCTCAAAGTAGACTGGTGAATTTCTGTTGATAATTGGACTCTGATGAAATATGAGCTAAATACTGTCTCTGACTAATTTTGCTCTCAAAGTAGACTCTGGCGAATTTGAGCATAAACTGGACTCTGCCGAAAATTGGGTATAAAATGGACTCTGACAAGTTTTCACAGATTACAGGCGAAATAGCCGTAAATGGATATAAAACTAAATGTTATGGATAAGTTGTCTGTTTTCCTTAACAAAACATCTAAGACAATATTCTCTGAAAATGGTCCTTTTACAAATGTGTGATTGAAAACGGGCAAAGGTTGTCCATAGAGTTTACCTGGAAATGCTGTGACACAAACACGATTTTTTCTAAAACTTTTCTTTAAGATTTTCCTACTTATTTTCATCATAAGAATGATTAACAAACTTCTAAGATCTCGGAAATTATTTTTCTCATAAGAATTCCTTACTTCCAAATCTGTGACTCCCCAAATTTGCCTGAAAACCCCTAAGATCCACAGACGATATTTTCTGAAAAAAAAATATCGTCTGTGGCTCTTACAGTCCACAGGGGTCCTCTCCCAAAAAAAAAATATCGTCTTTGGCTCTTACTCCCTACTACTGTAGAGTCACTTATTGACACATTGTGTAAGTGGGACGAGGACAACAATGGGACCACCAGTCCCAGGGAGGAACAACACCAAGACGATGGCTGCTGTTGACACAAGAACCATTAGGTTTCTCAGCTGGAACATTCGTAGCATCAACAAAAGACTGAATGACCTAATTGCACATGTTACCAGTAACAACATAGATATAATTGCTTTACAGGAGCCCTACACGTCCAATATGATAAACAAAACCCCACCAAAGATCAGAGGGTATGCATCCTATAATAACAGTAACGCCACAGGCCTATTAACGTACGTCAGAAGTGATTTACCGCACATTCTTGTGAGCACGTCACTCAATGTACACACACAGTACCATCACTTTCATGTACAAACTACAGCAGGCCACTTTTAATTCCTCAACGTATATGCCAGAAGCCAGAAACTCAATGTAACATTGTTCCCAGATCTAGACAATCATGGGACAATATACATGGGAGATTTTAATGCTAGACATATTACGCTGGGAGACAGTACTAACAACGATAATGGATGCAAATTTATCAAATATGTTTATGACAACAGATTAACCGTGTATACTACGGATACCCAAACTCATTTATTGGGAGGCAGACTTGATTATGTAATGGGTAGAAACCTTGTGCAAGATAGGATGGAATGTTCGTTGGTAAATCACTTAGTTAGTGATCACTATGCAGTTTCTGCTTCCTATGAGGTACAGTGTGATGTACCTAATAGACATCAGAGACGGAAAATGAATATTCCATAATGGCTTGCATGACCACTTTATTATTTGTATTTCAAAATGGTATCAAGATTACACAATAACGAATGTACAAGCCTTCTCCAGAGATCTCGTTGATACGATTACTACCTACTACGACACATGGGTGTGTTGGGGAACAGGTCGTAAGCCTAGCAGAAGTGGGCAACACCTACCACCACCCAAGTGGGTCCTTGACCCCGTATTTGTTAAAGAACATGAACGAGTAAAGCAACTTGGAGATGCGTACAAACGAACCAAAGCACAAGGTGACCTGCATGCATTTCTAGTTGCAAATAGAGAGAGGTGAGAGACATGAGCAACGTTATACGTAATAAACATTGTGAAGAGTTTCTACAAAGTATAAATGAGCAAACAACACTTGTTGAAGTTTGGGAAAAGATACGAAAAATCTCTAGAAGCAACCCCAACCAAACCGCTGCACCACAGCCCACTAGAACAAGCAAACATCCTCCTTGATCAATGGGCACTAACATCGAGCTACGACTCACTCCCAATTAACATACAGCACAAACTTGATGACACACGCCCCAACAGACAACGAACCATCAATCTTGCCTGTACAGCTATCGACGAGTCGGACCTTAATGATGTAACTGAATGGGAATTAAATCATGCACTAAAGATGGGAAAATCAACTGCTCCTGGAGAGGACGGTATTACTTACAGTCTACTGAGATTAGTCTCACACGTACCAGGTAATCCACTATTAGTGGTGTACAGAATGAGTTTACGTGAAGGAGTATTACCTGATGCTTGGACAAAGAGTGTCATTGTTCCTATCCCCAAACCACACTCAGATAATTATAGACCCATATCTTTAACATCGTGTGTTTGTAAAGTGCTGGAACGTATTGTTCTAAACCGACTCATGTATCGTATACAGGGGCACCTGTCACCCCAACTGTTTGCATTTATGCCTGGGCTCAGTACACAACACTGTTTTGCTGAGTACTTCGCACATATTGAAGCTTCCCCTCAAACAGTCTTCATCGACCTAGCAGCAGCTTTTGATACAGCAAACAGAGAAATCATACTGGAACAGCTTGCCGAGCTGGGAATAGAAGGAAAATTACTGAAATGGATAAAGGGCTATTTGTCTAATCGAACAGCATATGTTTTGTTTAATGGTGTTAAAAGCACAGAGAGCAAACACTTTGAACTGGGAACTCCACAAGGAAGGGTCCTCAGCCCCTTGTTGTTCAACGTTCTGATGCATAAACTTATTAAAGATCTTCCAACTAATAATGAAGACACTGTCATTTGTTATGCTGATGATATATGTTTACAGGCTGCCACCGAGCCTAGAATGCAAGTTCTGCTCGACGCTTTTGCTACTAGAGCTGAGGAATGTGGCCTCCTTATCTCTGTACAGAAAACTCGTGCCCTCATTCCATGTGGTATTCCACCACCCAATTATCATATAGATGGGCGAGCACTTGAGAACTGCGAGTCTTACAGATACCTTGGTGTCCCCATTAACGACTCTGGGTACCTTTCTTCTCTCAAGAGGAGACTTTGGGAGAGATTAAAGCCCTTGCGGGTCCTTGTTGGTGTCAATCATGGGCTTAACGTGAGACTTGCTAGAATGTTTTATGTATCATTTATACGCTCTGTGATTGACTACAATGCTCTACATCTCACACTGTATACTGACAAAGAGCTGAAATCTCTTGAAACCTTGCAAAATGAAGCTATGCGTCTCATCCTTGGGGCTCCAAAGTCCACGAGAATAGTTAACATGAGAGCAGAGTTAAAATTACCTACCATAAGTGAGAGAATCTTGTCTATTAGCACAGTTTTCGGCGTGAAGGCATTGAGTAGATCTAGACAACACATGAAGTTTCAAGCTAAACTTTCTAATATGCTACACTAACCTGAGGTCTATAGAAGAAGAACGAAATCTGATTATGTATATTGGTTCTACAAGGTAGCCAACTCCATCAAAATATTAAATATGTACCCAACTCGACTAATGATTAATCAGCCAATTACTCCATGGGATAACTGGGATCTATCAGTTGATTTTGTAAATGCGCCCAAGAAAGAGAGTGTGCACACTACATTGTTAAAACAGTTAACACTGAAAAGCATCACTGAAAGTACTCAGAGTATGGGTAACGATGTTTATCAGTGCTATACCGACGGCTCTGTAGAAGAAGGTGGACGATGTACCGGATGTGCATGTAACATATTTGAACAATCTTCTCTCGTACATACAGCAATGAAGCGCGTCAATGACTGGGCAAGTACAACTCAAACCGAACTTGCAGGCATATACCTTGCCACTGAATTTTTAAAAGACAAAGGCAGTGGACTTATATACTGTGACTCGCAGAGTGCACTCCTGGCATTGAACGCACATAGTAGTGACACCCAGAAAATAGTCAGTGATATTCGAATGAATGTTTTAGCTGCCAAAGAAAACAGATTTGAGATTAAATTCCTATGGATACCATCACATGTTGGCATCTCAAGGCATGACACTGTTGATATGCTTGCTAAGTCAGCCTGCAGAAAACCAGTGGTAGAAATTGATATGGGTGTTTCATTAGCAGTGACAATGAGAATACTTAAACAAATATCTAATGAAAATCTCACCGACCTAACAAATTCTCAAAGACCTGAAAGTTGTAGCATTAAATATTATGATAGATATCGTGAGGAGACATTCACATATGGGACTAATAGAACAAGAACCCGGCAATGTGATGTTATAGTGGCCAGAATACGCCTGGGATATAGACGTATCTGGCAGCTTTCTCAAAACCCAAATGTCGAGTACACAATGTGTCAACTTTGTGAAAGAGAAAACATGCACTCTCTTGAACATTATATTGTAGAGTGTCCAATACTGATTGACTTTCGCCCTCCTGGGCTAAGGTATGCTGAACTCTGTAATTACTATATGAGTACTGGAACACTTGATGATATATTGGACTTGTATCCAAAATTGACCATGTAATATATCAATCATACAATGTATGTATGTGATGTAACTATATAACCTGAGCTTGTAAAAGCACCTTCATCACCTTCAGTGATTAAGTGCTTAATTGCACACTAGTTTCTTTATCAGCTACCTCACCCTGTCAGGGTAAATGAGACAAATGTATGTGAATGCATGTGTGTGTGTATATATGTATGTGTATGTGTGTGTGTGTATGTATATGTATGGGTATAAAGCATATATGGAAGCTGATCAGAATTACATTTCACCTTTGTGAATGTACATTAATGACACTATGTAAAAGACACATCTAATACTTTATGTAGGGCATACGTAAATCTGTGTATCTATGTATTTACGTATGTAGGTTAGCTTAGCATTTTAAAAGCACCGAATCACCTTCTGTGGTTGAGTGTTCAATAAACCCTTGAACTGTATGTTTAACACTTCTCTAACCCTGTCCATGGAGGACAGAAGAAAATGTATATATGTTGGTTAGCATTGTAAATGTGTGGCCACGTCTGTGGTAGAAAAAAAAAAAAAAAAAAAAAAAAAAATGCTTCTTAACACCTAGTTGTACTTTAGGACGTTGACTTGGTGGTAAGTACCTCTCAATTAGTCAGTTAATCATACCGTGTACAGCGTTCTTGCATTATATTATTTATGGTGGATATAAGTTAAAATATGGAAACGAACCTCAAAAGACAATACGCTCATTTGGGACTAGTGTTTTGGTACCTACATGTGACAACATTATGCCCTCCACTGGGTAACACCCCCCACCTTCTCTCACCCTCACTCCCTCTTACAATAACACCCCCCACCTTCTCTCACCCTCACCCCCTCTTACAATAACACCCCCCACCTTCTCTCACCCTCACCCCCTCTTACAATAACACCCCCCACCTTCTCTCACCCTCACCCCTCTTACAATAACACCCCCCACCTTCTCTCACCCTCACCCCCTCTTACAATAACACCCCCCACCTTCTCTCACCCTCACCCCCTCTTACAATAACACCCCCCACCTTCTCTCACCCTCACCCCCTCTTACAATAACACCCCCCACCTTCTCTCACCCTCACCCCCTCTTACAATAACACCCCCCACCTTCTCTCACCCTCACCCCTCTTACAATAACACCCCCCACCTTCTCTCACCCTCACCCCCTCTTACAATAACACCCCCACCTTCTCTCACCCTCACCCCCTCTTACAATAACACCCCCCACCTTCTCTCACCCTCACCCCCTCTTACAATAACACCCCCCACCTTCTCTCACCCTCACCCCCTCTTACAATAACACCCCCCACCTTCTCTCACCCTCACCCCCTCTTACAATAACACCCCCCACCTTCTCTCACCCTCACCCCCTCTTACAATAACACCCCCCACCTTCTCTCACCCTCACCCTCTCTTACAATAACACCCCCCACCTTCTCTCACCCTCACCCTCTCTTACAATAACACTCCCAACCTTCTCTCACCCTCACCCCCTCTTACAATAACACCCCCCACCTTCTCTCACCCTCACCCCCTCTTACAATAACACTCCCAACCTTCTCTCACCCTCACCCCCTCTTACAATAACACTCCCAACCTTCTCTCACCCTCACCCCCTCTTACAATAACACTCCCAACCTTCTCTCACCCTCACCCCCTCTTACAATAACACCTCCTCCCTTCTCTCACCCTCACCCCCTCTTACAATAATACCCCCCACCTTCTCTCACCCTCACCCTCTCTTACAATAACACTCCCAACCTTCTCTCACCCTCACCCCCTCTTACAATAACACCTCCTCCCTTCTCTCACCCTCACCCCCTCTTACAATAATACCCCCCACCTTCTCTCACCCTCACCCCCTCTTACAATAACACCTCCTCCCTTCTCTCACCCTCACCCCCTCTTACAATAATACCCCCCACCTTCTCTCACCCTCACCCCCTCTTACAATAACACCCCCCACCTTCTCTCACCCTCACCCCCTCTTACAATAACACCCCCCACCTTCTCTCACCCTCACCCCCTCTTACAATAACACCTCCTCCCTTCTCTCACCCTCACCCCCTCTTACAATAATACCCCCCACCTTCTCTCACCCTCACCCCCTCTTACAATAACACCCCCCACCTTCTCTCACCCTCACCCCCTCTTACAATAACACCCCCCACCTTCTCTCACCCTCACCCCCTCTTACAATAACACCCCCCACCTTCTCTCACCCTCACCCCCTCTTACAATAACACCTCCAACCCACAAAGCCTACCACCCATAGCTTGTATACCATGCAAGGTGATGGAGAAGATTATTATAAACAACCTAGTAACACATCTGGAGAGAAGGGATTCCGTGACAACCCATAAAAATGGGTTTAGGGAAGTTAAATCTCGCCTTACAGGCTTAATAAAATTCTACAATCAGGTGCCAAAGATTAAACAAGAAAGAGATGGATGCGCAGACTGCATTTACTTGGACTGTCGGAAAGCCATTGACACAGTACCCCATAAGAGGTTGATGCATAATCTGGAGAAACAGGGTGGAGAAACTGGTAGGGCGCTCCAGTTGATAAGGGAGTACCTAAGCAATAGGAAGCAGAGAGTTACAGTGAGGGGTGAGACCTCAAATTGGCGTGAAGTCACCAGTGGAGTCCCACAGGGCTGTGTACTCAGACCTATCCTGTTTCTGATATACGTAAATGATCTCCCAGGGGGTATAAAATCATTCCTCTCAATGTTTGCTAACGATACCAAAATTATGAGGAGGATTTAGACAGAGGAGGACAGCTTGAAGCTTCAAGATAACCTGGACAAGCTGAAGGAATTTTCGAACAAATGGTTGTTAGAATTTAACCCAAGCAAATGTAATGTAATGAAGATAGGTGTAAGGACCAGGACACCAGACACAAGGTATCATTTGGGAGATAAAATTCTTCAAGAGTCAGAGAGAAAGATTTGGGGATTGATATCACGCCAAACCTGTCTCCTGAAGCCCATATCAAGAGAATAACATCAGTGTCATATGCCAGGTTAGCTAACATAAGAACGGACTTTAGAATCTTGTGTGAGGAACCATACAGAACTTTATATACCACATATGTCAGACCAATCCAGGAATTTGCGGCTCCAGTGTGGAGTTCATATCTACTCAAGCATAAGACTAAATTGGAAAAGTTTCAAAAGTATGTCACTAAACTAGTACCCGAACTGAGGGGTATGAGCTACGAGGAGAGACTATGGGAATTAAACCTCAAGTCACTGGGAGGTAGAGGAGTTATGGGGGACATGATCTCTACATACAAGATTCTCAAATGAATTGATACGGTAGATAAAGATAGACTATTTAATGCATGGGGCACACACACACTATGGGACACAGGTGGAAATTGGGTGCCTAAATGAGCCATAGAATCATTAGAAAGATTTTTTTCAGCGTCTGAGTAGTTGACAAATGGAATGCATTAGGAAGTGATGTTGTGGAGGCTGACTCCATACACAATTTCAAGTGTAGATATGATAGAGCCGAATAAGCTCAGGAACCTGTATATCTGATGACTGACAGTTGAGAGACGGGACCAAAAAGCCAGAGATCAATCCCGCAGTCACAACTAGGTAAGTGCAACTAGGTAAGTACACACACACACACATATGAAGTACTTGTACTTAATTTTAATTAGAAAAGTTTTAAATCATCAGTTTTACTATTGCAACTGACTACGATTTGACAGCAAATTTGACTAGGACAACAAATCATGCTGTCTACGATATTCAGCTGTTTATCCATACCCCTGTCTGTCTCTATCCATAAGTATATCCTTCACGCTATCAGTCCACATCTCTATGCATACATCTATATATATATCTGCTCTCTGTCTATCTCTTTTATGTCTTTCTGTCTCTCTTTTCTAGCTCTCTCTTTCTCTGTTTATCAGCCTCTATTTCTTCCCTCTGCCTCTGTCTCTGCCTGTTTCTGACTATGTGTCTCTGTCTTTGTATTTCTCGGTCACTGTCTGTCTGTCTCTCTCTTCCTTATCAACAATATTTTTGTGTAATGTGTGGGTTATCGCCTGGGAGAAGAGCTTATTTGACATACTATAAAATGTATAGTTCCCCTTACTCTCATAAAGGGTTGTGTCCTGCAAAACATTTAAAGTTGTGGAAGAATCGTCTGTTTTATGTGAGTACGAACAAATTATTGACAGCAGGTAATTTGTTAATTTTACCGGAATCAGTGTAAAATGGAACATATTACTATACGAAAAAACGATTGTTCTGAAAGTTTGTTTTGATACTATCTAGCTGAACAGAGGGCGTGCGTTGCCAAAAATGTGTGAGGGGGTCTGAATGTGATCCTGACATGCTCTTACCTATTGAATTCTCACAACCCAAATCATCCATTTTTCATCCTGTACCCCAGACCATTTCTTCTGCCCATATGGATGACGCTAGCTCCATCTGTGTGGCCTCCAACGACGAACAGACAAACAGCCAGACACACACACAGATATTCTCTTACACTTTGGAGTACGTAACACAATATATGTACTGTGTCTCGACTCAATAAGATTCATATTTTGAGTTTATATTTCAGGTGAAAATGTCTATAAATATTGAACATTTATTGGTTCTTAGTCTTGGAAACTTTGACCGAAATTGTGCTATATATTATACTGGATGGGTATCCAGCGATGCCTAGGTCTGTCTGTCCAATTTGACCATATATCTATCCTTCCACCTATCTCTCTATTTATCTATCCGTCCATCCACCTATCTCTCTTATTATTTAGCCATTAATCTATATATATAATCAATGCATCCATCTATCTATCTCTCTATCTCGGTCTATCTATCCATCTATCTCGGTCTATCTATCCATCTATCTAACTATCTACTCATCATATATTTAAGAATCTATATATATTCATCTATCTTTCAATCTACCTATATAGCAATCCATATATTCATCTATCTATCTTTCTCTCTGTTCATCTGTACGTCTATCCATCTGTCCAAACATCTACACCTCTGCCTATTTGTCTATACATCTATCTATCCGTCTTTCCCTTTATACATCCATCTATCCATCTATCGACGTGTAGAAGAATGTAAGAACTCTTGTATATATACATAAATAAATAAAATAACTAAATAAATAAAAATACGAAAATATCTATCCATCCATCTACTCATTTATCCATCTACTCATTCATCTATCTATTCATACATCTATCCATTCATCTGCCCTCTCTGTCCATTTATCTATATACATCTGTCCATCTTTCTCTCCACCTGTGCAGCCATTTATCCATCCATCGATGCAACCATCTGTCCATAAATCTTTTCATCTAGCTTTCTATCCATCTATCTCACTATATCTACAGCTTGCTTTCTTTTCATCTATCTATCCATGCACCTAATCAACTTTGTATCCATTAATTCAACCCAATATCTGTTCATTTAACTATCAATCTATATATTCGTCTGAATATCATTGTACCTAAACATCCAGCAATCAATGCATCCATACATCTATCAATCCACTTACCTGTCTATTCATGTTTCCAGCCATTTATTCATCCATTAATCTGCTGTCAGTCTCTGTCTCTAGATATCTTTGTCTCTGTTTCTCTATATCTGTCTGTCTATCTGTTCATCAGAGAGAGAGAACTCTGATGAGAAATATAATTGTCTGTGTGTTGGGTGTCAACAGTGAGAGGATGTTACGACCCTGGGTCCAGATGGATCCTGGGTCCAGATGGATCCTGGGTCCAGATGGATCCTGGGTCCAGATGGATCCTGGGTCCAGATGGATCCTGGGTCCAGATGGATCCTGGGTCCAGATGGATCCTGGGTCCAGATGGATCCTGGGTCCAGATGGATCCTGGGTCCAGATGGATCCAGGGTCCAGATGGATCCTGGGTCCAGATGGATCCTGGGTCCAGATGGATCCTGGGTCCAGGTGGATCCTGGGTCCAGGTGGATCCTGGGTCCAGATGGATCCTGGGTCCAGATGGATCCTGGGTCCAGATGGATCCTGGGTCCAGATGGATCCTGGGTCCAGATGGATCCTGGTCCACCTGACTGTGGCAGATGGACCGGGATCGAGTGGCATTTGTTGACATACAGATGATGTAGGGACTCTTCACTTATGTGTGCATTTTAGGTGTGATAGGCCTTGAATGTGTTGGATGATACGTTGGATTAGTGATATTTAAATTATAGAGTTTTTAGATTAGTTTGGTTAAAGAATGAATGTTAATTGTGTGGTAAGTTTATACACAGGATTGCTCCCAAATTTAAAATGGCGGCCGAATACGTCCTTGCCAGATGTAAGAGCATTTTGATGCTCCTACATCTATAGGTTTCCACTGAACCAGAACCAATGGCTTCACTCAATCCCTCCCCCCCCCCAGGAACTGTGGCTCAGTCTTCAGGGTACACCTTTATCAATACACACAGAGTGTGGGCCTTCTTGAGGTTATCTTGAGATGATTTCGGGGCTTTAGTGTCCCCGCGGCCCGGTCCTCGACCAGGCCTCCACCCCTAGGAAGCAGCCCGTGACAGCTGACTAACACCCAGGTACCTATTTTACTGCTAGGTAACAGGGGCATAGGGTGAAAGAAACTCTGCCCATTGTTTCTCGCCGGCGCCTGGGATCGAACCCAGGACCACAGGATCACAAGTCCAGCGTGCTGTCCGCTCGGCCGACCGGCACCCGACCGGCCTGGGAACATCCAGCACATAGGTTCGAACCCTCGCCACGGCTCCTACAGATTTTCTCATTGATACATCACGAGAGTGTGATTACTCTCTGTGTATTAAAGGAAGAGCGTCAGAGGTAGAACATTCCAAGATGACTGAGCCAGAGTGCACGTGGTGGATTGTCTGACACCCTGCATCAGCGTCAATGGAAGGCTCAGGAGTCCTAGAGGTTGCAGTAGTACCCAAGGTTGCAATTGTTTTGACCATGTCGTGGCCTAGTCGTCTGGAAGGTGTGCCTGGTAACTCACAGCACATTGGTTAGAACCCTCATGGCGGCTACTACGGCTGATCTATTTATTAATCCGCATCTTCGTCTATCCATCCATCCCTTTATCTACTGTCTGTCTCATTCTCTTCCTCTATCTTTATCTCTGCCTCTCTCTGTCTATCTGTCTCTAGCTGTGTTTCTGTTTCTGAGTTTCTGTGTGTCTCTGTCTCTATGTTTTTCTGTCTCTCTGTCTTACAATAGTGTTATGTGTGGGTAGTCGGCAGTGGGAGCAGCTCAGTGGTGTGAAGAACTAAACAAACAATAGTTACACTTACTCTGGTATACAGCAGTTTACTTGAGAAACGTTTGACGCTGTGGGAGAATTGTCTGTTTAATGTGAGTACAGGCATATTATTCACAGCTGGAATTTTATGTCAATTTTCACAAATTAATGAATAATGTGGCAGGTTACTATAAAACTATTTTTTTATATGAAAAATTTGGCCCCCAACTTTGAACAGACAAACATTCTCTCATATGGTATAATTATAAAATATAAATATTGCATTTTGACACATAAGAATTGTGGTGTGTTGTATGACATCAGTGTTATATAATGATGGGATGGATAAATGTCATCCTTACCAAACTTATCTGTAGCGTTAATGTTTGCTCCAGCGTCGAGGAGGACCTTCACAGTGTTGTTGCGACCTAAATCGGCTGCTGTGTGAAGGGGTGTACTGCCTGTCAACAGATACCACAATTGTTATTATACATAAACCGTCACGATTCCTGTACTTTATGTAAATATTGAAATAATCTGTTCTAGATGAACATTTTTATATACTAGTAAAGTGTACAGACTAAATAGTATGCAAAATTATTTTCCACCCTAAATTTAAGAGAGAAAGATCATGTTAAAATTTTTAAGAATAGATCACTATTAAAATATCCGACATCTGAGCAGTTCTTATTTGATAATGTATTACTTGTGACGAGAGTGACAGTGGTGCTATTGTCAGGCCCGAAACGCTCAGTGTATTAGTGGTTTGAACCATACTACTGTATATTCTTGTCCTACCTAGAGGTCCAACATTCTTCTCGTATACCATTTTGTATGTATGTGATTTTCCCTAATAAATATTATTATTATTATGTACATAAGAAGAGCATTACTGGGACTTTAATTATTAAATAATAATAAATAATAATTATTTATTAATTTAATTATTATTATGTACATAAGAAGAAACTTTACTGGGGTGAACCAACAGCTCCAGTCTTGCCATCGTCAGTTAACCAATATAACCTTTATAAGCATCGTATGCCATACAAGTTTGTGAATAAAATGTTGGCAATACTTGCTCGAGGAAAGAAAAATATTGTTGCTATCACAATTCAACCAATATAACCATAAATGACATGTAACTGATGATATTTGAGAATGGCTGATGGAGGCATGAGGAACATTGTTGTCGTCATCAGTTAACAATGACCTTCACAGATACTCTGAACACCACCAGTCGCTATCTTATTAAGGCATCAGCAACACCATGTTACGCCCGATAAATATTATTATAATTTATGATATCCTGCTTCACTAGTTGTTATCTAACCATACTGACTTGAGAAAAGAGTAACATTGTGGTATCATTGTCAGATAAACAAGATGATTATTGAGGATATCCTTCATCTGGTGATGAGGACATCACCAGATGTCGTTCCATCCCCAGGTTAACCTACTTTCTGAGGTGTTCATCATCCTACAGTAGCCAAAATCTAGGTGAGTATGACCTGTTACTGAAATCAATGTTAGAAAAAGCCCTCAACCTCTCTCCTGATGACCTACAGTGGAAACAAGCCTCTCTTCCCGTAAGACTTGGGGGCGTCGGAGGTAGAACAGCAACGCAAATCACCGTACCAGTCTTCCTGTCCTCCTCCTCGGCATCCGATGACCTTGTGAAGGAAATTCTACCTGCCTACTTACATCAGCTGGCAGGTGTACACGATCCCAATTTTATATGCTGTGCCACAGAGTGGGCCTCTCGTGAAGGCCCATCACCTCAACCACCATCCCCAAAAGCCCACAAGCAATCCAGCTGGGATGGCCCCATTGTAGACCAAGTTGCCGCAACAACACAACACGACATTGCTCGCCTAACAGCAGTAGCAGCCCCATATGCAGGGGATTTCATGTTAGAATCCCCAATGTCATCAACTGCCACGCATTCCGCACCACACGCCTTCTGAATTGCTGTGGCCCTCCGCCTTGTTGCCCCAATTCACACCATATATAAGTGCATTTGCGGCGAGGTGGTGGCCAACAGATACGGCCACCATGGCCTACTCTGCCAAAGCACAGGGGGATGGCACTCGAGGCACAGTGAAGTTAACGACATCATCAGAAGGAACCTCACCACAGCTGGATGCCCAGTTGAGAGAGAGCCCCGTTACCTTACGCCCCATAACTCTGATGCTCTTATTGGTCGCCCGGATGGTATCACAGTGAACCCCTGGAAGAATGACAAGCAGTTGGTGTGGGACTACACGTGTGTATCAACCCTGGCTAACACTTACATTGATTTCAGTGTTGCAAAACCAGGTTGCACTGCCACCCAAAGGGAAGCAGCCAAATCCCGTAAGTATAGAGAACTGGATCACCACTACAATTTTGTCCCCATTGCTTCTGAGACACTAGGCGCCTGGGGTAAAAGTGCCACCAGTTTTATTTAAAGGAACTGGGTTCTATGCTAATTGAAACATTATGAAACCCTAGAGCTGCCAGCTTCCTTTTCCAGCGCCTCAGCGTGGTGATACAAAGGGAAAATGCACACTGCATCCAGGGTTCCTGCCCGCCATCTGAGGAGCTGGAGGAACTCGACAACTTATGATATGCATCTTTGTGTTCAGTGAGAATCCACAAGGTCTTCTCTGGAAACTTCTTATTTTCTTCTCCGAGGCTATGGGTCCCCACTTTGACCAAAAGTGGTACCCTCACAACTTTATATATATATATATATATATATATATATATATATATATATATATATATATATATATATATATATATGTATGTATGTATATATATATATATATATATATATATATATATATATATATATATATATATATATATATATATGTATATATATATGTATATGTATATATATATATGTAACTCCTTTTTTGTAACAAAGTTCAAATAAAGTAAATATATATGTGTACACACATATATTATATATATATATATATTATATATATATTATATTATATATATATTATATATATGTATTATATATATATTACACCACCGGCTCCCACACACAACTTGTATTAATATTTATTGTCTTTGTCATTCTTTATTTCCCCTTGATTTTGTAAATAAAATGTTTAAAGTATATATATATATATATATATATATATATATATATATATATATATATATATATATATATATATATATATATATATATATATTATACATATTTAGTGGAATACGTTTCTATAAGCCGTATACGTACCCTACACTCGCTCGCTCTCCACCTTCCCCTCCTCGCTGTCGCCACTCCACCTTCGTCGATCACCAAACCACCACCTCCACCAGCACGCGTCCCATTGTTGTTGTTGTTGAGTTAGGGGCGACGACGATCGTGGGATCGGATGCGCCCCGGCGTACCCGTGAAGGGTGAATCGCAAAGCCAGGAAAGGCGAAATGCTAAGCCAAAACGCGAAACGAGTGACGCCAAGCACTAGAAACTAATATGCCACACGGCAAAGCTACGCACAAAGGGAGAGGCAGAAGCACAGAACAGAACAGGGCAAACAAACAGCCAGAAGGGCACACAGCATGTCATAGAGCAAATACACAAGAAATCAGAGCACATACTTGCCCGGGAACTTGGCCCGCGGGAATCTTACATTGAACGCCTCCCAGAGCACCCATTGCCAAGGGTCTCGTCCATCCACCGGGGACGCCATAACATCCGGAACCGGGGCAACAAACACCTGCAAACTGGGGACCCAGATGGTAGAACTCATGAGGCGAGAAGTCGCCACTCGCCCCCACAGGAAGGGAACCTGCCCCCCACGAAAGCACTCCGGTCCGTCAGACAGCAGTAACTCGGCAATCTTCGACCAGTGACCCGGTGGCATCACAGACGCCGGCAACACGTCCCCCAGGGCCCCAACGCGCACCCGCACCACAGGGGTACCCGCGGCCCCGGGCACACCACCAGACGACAGCAGGGAACCCGGACGGCGCGCATCCTTCCGTAACGTCACCACCAGGCCACGCCCAGCACCAGAGTCCACACCATCCCTGGCAGCGGAAGCCACCACCCCCCACTGCGGAGAGTCCCCCGGCGGAGAAAGAACCGAAGGCACGTCCGAGACACAGGCACCAGCACCAGCAGGCACATGGACCTCCGCCACCACGAACCGCGGAGACATCGACGCATCCGTATCCACACTGTCAACATCCGAAGCCCTACAGTCACTGAAGTCACCAACGTCGGCCCAGGAAGAAGACGAACGCCGGGAACGTTTGGGCACCGGCCGGATATCGTCCGAGCCGGTAAGTGACCCAGAAACACGGGTACCACGAGCCGAAGGAACCGACGCCAGGACGGCAGCAGCCTCTACCACAGGAGGAACCGGGCCACACACAGCAGGAGGCTCCGCAGTCACCCCAGCACCAAGCACATCCGGGACCCGAGTCACGGACACAGGGCCAGGCGCAGCATCAGAAGACAGCGACGTCACACAGGGAGCTCCAGGAAGGCCCACGGGAGCAGTTGGAACAGCAACAGGATCAGGCAGACCAACCGACGGTACCTCAAGAACCGGAGGAGGGACGACAAGAACCGGAGGAACGGCAGGCGCCGCCGGGGAAGCTGCAGCAGCAGACGGGACGCGCACCACCTCATCAACATCACCGGAGACAGCCTCCAGAGGGAGCGGCGGGAAATCCTCGTCGCGGAACAAGTTGACAGGAGCAGCAGGGGCCTCAGAGCATCCGGCAGCCTGATGCCCCAACAGGCCACACCGGAAACAGGTACGAGGCTGCCGGGCATAATACACCCGGACGTAGAACCCCATAAGCCGGACAGAAGAAGGTATATCCGACCGCAGGCGCATCCCCAACGTGCGAATGTTTGTACGCCTCCCAGCATACCGCCCCGAGGAGAGCGTGTTCACCCGCACGCTGACAACAGTACCAAAACCCCCGAAGTAACGCCGGAGGAGGTCATCAGGGAATTCCAGGGGCGCACCATGGATACTGACATAAGTCAGGGCACCACTGCGGTCCGAAATCGCCACAGAGCCGGCATCGTCTGGCAACGGCAACGTACGCCCCTCGTACCGACGGAGGAAGTCCCGGTACTCGTCCTCCCCCACGAACTTAATAACAACCCGATGGGCCGAAACGAGCTCCACACCGTAAACAGCTTCCACCGGAACACGAAGCATGTCACACATCACCATCTCGATGGTCGGATAACCAGCCTTACAAGTAAACTCCAGGCCCACGGAGTTCACACGCTGAACAGGAGGAAGATGGCCCCCCATGTCAGAACTGCCACGTCAACGCAGCCAGGCAGGCAACAAAACTGGTAGGGCAATGACGCCCACACCACCTGGCGACCAAAACAGCAAACAACTCCAACAGCCACGGAGGGTCGAGAAACGTCCTCACTCCACGGCTGCCAACAGTCGACTCCACGCGTCCCATTGGTAAATTGGCATCTGCACTCGACTTCAGCGCCATCTGCATAGCCGATGACTAAGCATGCACGAGCTATTGGATTTAGATTATTCTGTGCTCTCATAGCTGATAAACCTATCTAATATACGCTCTGTGTAATAGTGGATGTGTTCAGCCAGCCAATATTCTTAGCACCTCTTAATTCATTTTTTGTCTTGTTCAATGTAGAGTAACGTAACCATTGTTTTATTTTATATTATTTTTTGACTTTGTAATCTTGTTTATTTGCACTGCACATAGCCAAGGGATTATCTTTGTTCATATATGCTTTCAAGTTAATTAAAGTTTCATTGTTCATACTATTTGTTTTGCGTGTTTTTCCCTTACTTTACCACAAGAGGCAACAGCCACGCAGTCAACTTTTTTTGTAAATGTGATTGGCATTGACACCAGCCATAGGGAGGACTGCCGAACACCTACATTTTTTTCCATCACATTTAATGGGGGCCTGTCCTAGGAGCCTCACTCAGGTACTCATAATAGAACATCAATTTGTGGTAAGTGTACTTGGCTTTGATACAGTTGCTTTTCAATATTTTCATAACTTTCAATATTTATATGGTGCTGTGTATTTTGTGCATTCCATGGGTAACATATTGTGAGTGTTGGATTACTGTGGATTACGTGGTGACTGGTGGCCACAGTCACTCTCTTAATTGGTCGTTCATCCCTCAGTGTTATTACTCGTGTATTCCACCTTTTTCGTCCCTAGAATATTTCTTAATTACGACAGATCATCATTTTGGTACCCTTGTACTTTGATTTGTCTTCGGGCCACGTATCCTATCTTCTGCAATCCAACCACAGGGAGATACAGAGGGCCATAGTTCCTCTAACACGGACTACGCTGTTGAGTTGGGACCTCAACAGCAGTTCTCGTCACCAGTTGACACTCGCACCTCTATACGTCGGTCAGAGATGATGATATTTACTCAGGTAGGGAATTAGCTTTCTTTTTTCAGAGCACAAGGAACGCTAATTCTGTAAGTATCATATAATTAAGTAGGAAACCCCTTGCTTCTGTCCTATAGAGACTCGGCAAGGTATCCCTACATTCTTCGACTACCCTTTCACTTTTGAAACAATTAAAAGTTTCATTTGTTTTTTAAACTATCTGTTTCATTTATTTTAGTAGGATTTTCTTGCCCTTATTCTCTTATATTGAGAACCGGGTACAAGATTTCCTGCGATTTTGATTAATTAATTATTTAACATCAATATTAACGTTAATTGTTTTTACATTAACGATTGAATTTCCACAGGATAGTTACCAGTTGCCACGTCATCCTGTTACTGACACTTATAATATCACAGGTATATTCGCTGTACATTTATTTGCTATCTCAAAATGTTTCGTCTCTCAGCATTTCGTAGTGATCCAGCAAGTGAAGCACGGGAACTTAATTCTTGCCAAGAGGACAGAATTACAAACTCTAGCACACGAGAATCACCTAGATGTTCCCCATGGAGCCAACAAAAGTGACTTGCACAACATTATCCTGGACCACCTCTTTGATGAAGGAATTATAGACTCTGATTCTCACGATAACTATTCTAATGCAGATCGGCATGCTCTGGCAGCTATGAAGTTAAAGCTCGAACTAGCGAAAATAGAGCGTGAACAACAAAAAGCTCTACAGATAAAGGAACGCGAGGCTGCCCTAAAGAAATAAGAACAGGAACGCGAGGCTGCCCTAAAGAAAGAAGAACAGGAACGCGAGGCTGCCCTAAAGGAACGCGATGCTGCCCTACAACGTGAGCGTGAGAGGGAACAGCTTGAAGCAAGAAAACGTCACCTGGAGATGCAACGTGAGCACGATAGGAAGCAAGCTGATAGTGTTCTAGAATACCGTCGACAAGAACTTGACTTTGAAACTACACACCACACTCAGCGCCAACAAGCTACAGCTAGTCTTCCAGTAAGCTTCAATGTCTCCCAGGCAAGTAAGTTGATGCCACCATTCGTTGAGACAGAGATAGATGTGTTTTTTACTACTTTTGAGACCCTACCTAAAAAACTTAGCTGGCCTGAAGATCAATGGTCTACACTTCTCAGAGTGCATCTCACAGGTAGAGCTGCAGTTACTCTCAGTACCTTAGCGTCTGAGAATGACTACCAGACCCTAAAGCAAGCAGTTTTAGACGCCTACCTTCTCTCCCACCGAAAGCTACAGACGAAAATTCCATGATTATCTAAAGACAAGTACCACCACCTATTTAGAATTTGCCAATACTAAGAAAAGATATTTCATGAAATGGCTGGAAGCAGCCCATGTCTCTAAATTTTCAGAACTCATCAACCTCATTCTAGTTGAAGAATTCTTTAGTCGTGCTCCCCCTTCCATCCGTCTATATTTAGCAGACAAAGAGGAAACCGACTACATCAGATGTGCGAAGTCGGCTAACACCTACAGTCTTACACACCGGTTAACACCTGACACACCTTCCAGTAAGAAGTCTTGGTCTAGTTATGACAAAGTGAGTACCGATCAGACGAGCTCTCAGTTGTATTGTAGGTATTGCAAGCTCTGTGGACATACCATAGTTAAATGTGGAAAAGCTCAATACAAAGGATATAGTGAAACTCCTGAACCCAAACCGACTCCTCCTAAGTCCGGTAAGCCTGTGATGAATGTTGGTGTTCCTGTTAATGATCTTTCTCACTTCAGCAAACACCTGTATCCTGGAACTGTCTCTGGCAACAGTACAGATTCGCAGGGACGTTTCAAATTAAAGATCTTGAGGGACACAGCGGCTCTTCAGTCAATAATATTGAAATCGGCTGTGCCTAACATCACCTACACTGGAGAAACGGTCCTTATCACTGACCTCACTGCTACCATTCCGTATCCACTCGCCAGAGTCCACCTGGATTGTCCATTCGTGATCGGTGAAGTCCAAGTCGCCATCAGGGAAAAGCCTTTTCCCATGTCAGGGGTACAGCTTCTCATGGGCAACGACTTGGCCGAAGATCTGCAACCTTCCAACTGGATCATCATGGACAAACCCCCAGGTATGAGACTCTGTAGTGGAAAACCCCATCATGAAGTATGTTCCAGCAGAGGTCCAAGAAAGTGATGAAGTCTCTCCTCCGGTTTTGGTGACAACCCGTGCGCAAGCTGCACGCCCGCAACCAGCTGACTCTAATGCAACAGCTGTCCCTCAAGACCCTCAGAATCTACCACCGAATCTTACTATGTTGGAGTTCCGTAAGTTACAGAGGGAGGATCCTTCATTAACACCATTATTCTTCCAGGCCGAGACTCAATCAGACAGTATCCCTGGGTTCTTCCTAGAGAATCAGTTGCACTACCGCAGATACAGACCCAGTAAACTAACAGAGGATGACGATTGGGCTAATGTCGACCAACTAGTAGTTCCCACCAGCCTACGGCCCGATATTCTACACCTGGCCCACGGAGCGCTTTCTCACTACGGTTTTAATAAAACCTATCACGGAATCAGGCAAGACTACTGGTGGCCAGGTATGGTTAAAGATGTAAAAAGTTATGTACAACAGTGTCATACATGTCAGATGGCAGGAAAACCTAACATCCCGATTCCCAAGGCTCCTTTAATTCCTATCCCGGTGCCTGCGGAACCTTTCCACAGACTCATCATAGACTGTGTTGGTCCTTTACCCCGGACCAGTTCTGGCAACTATTATATACTAACCATCCAGTGTCCAATCACCAGATTCCCCATAGCAGTTCCTGTAAAGAACATTACGGTTGCTACGGTGGTTAAACAACTGTTGAAGATCTTTACCCAATATGGATTTCCTCGGGAGGTTCAAAGTGACTGTGGCACCAACTTCACCAGTGATCTCTTCAAGAAGACACTGGATGAATTCAACATCACACAGGTATTGTCCATCCCCTATCAACCTACTTCACAGGGTTCTCTTGAACGTAGTCATCAGACCATTAGAGCACTCCTAAAGAAATTTTGCAATGAAACCTTGAAGGACTGAGATAAACAACTTGACCTCATTATGTGCATTTTCAGAAGTTTCCCAAATGAGTCTCTAGGAGTATCTCCTTATGAGATGCTCTACTGACGTAAGTGCCGTACTCCTCTTAAAGCTTTTAAAGACTCTTTACGCAATGCCACCTTCAGTGACCCTCAGCATGTGCCCCAGTTTCTTCAAAACTTAAAACACATTCTAGAGAGAGTACGTAAATTTGCTAATGATAATTTATTTAAAGCTCAAGATAGGATGAAGACTCATTTTGACAAATGCAGCACAATCAGGAAATTTAAAACGTGAGACTTCGTATTGGCATATTTTCCGATCACTGGTTCTCCATTGCAAAATAAGTTTTCAGGACCCTACCGCATCAAGGAGTGCAGAAACAACCACAACTACGTTCTTGAGACTCCAGATAGGCAGCGGAAGACCCAGTTGTGCCACATCAATCTTTTGAAGGAGTATAAAGGTACTCCCCCCCACTGTGCTAATATCTCTCTCCACTTTTAAAGATCCATACCTCCACAGTGAGACCTTCCCTGCTTCTCCTCCTGAAAGCACTGTAACAAACTAGCTGTTGTAAATACCATGTGTAGGGACCTGACCCCAGCAAGGTCGCATCCCCTGGGGATTGGCGGTGAAGATAACTGGCGCCTTTGTTCACAGTTTCGTATAATGAATTATTTTACAGAATTCAGTAATTCAGAGAAATTAGTCTTCATCCAAATTGTATAATATCCCTGTTTAATGTATAAAGAGTATTGTAAATTGTCAAAATACTTCAGTAAGTCACCATCAGTGACGTCACTAGCGGGACTAGACTTGGAGGCGGAAGGATTTGGGCGACCTTAGGTCACGAAGGTCACCAAAGCTCCATATTTTTGGTATTTTCTCAAAGGTCAAATAGCCATTTTGTAATTGGAAATAGCTCTTCCCTAAGATGCTTGTGTAATTAATTTCAGTTAAAATAATTCAACCAATCTGGATCATTCAGTGCAACAGAGATTAGTTGTTAAACTTAAACACCTACGAGCACTGTAGTAAAGCTAAGCGTAGGGATACCCAAACTGCTGCTGTGGGGAGACAGAGCGACTTGGGAAGACAGTGTGGAACGAGGAGCGACTGGGGCAGGTGACTTCCATCCACCTCCCATTAGACCAGCACTAACACCCTCTGGTTGCATACCAAGGTAGAGTCGCTCAGAGTTGTTATAGGGAATAGGTCAACTCATTGCTTCTCATGACAGGGCGTGATAAGTTTAGGGAGTGCATTGATTTTTAGATTTTGTTTTAGTTTTGAATAAAACATTTTGCTATTAAATTGTCTTTTTTATTCATTTCATTTTTAAGTAATTTATATGTGTATTGTCCAGTACCACGTGGGTAGCTCAGAGGCCGAATTGAGTTGGGCGCCGATTCTAACACCGAATCAGAATTCATTATCCCTTGATTGTTAATTAATTCCACACTTAACGTAAATTCAAGTATATATATTACTAGTTGGGATCAAACCCCAAGGTTTATTGATTATCATGATCGATCCAGACCTCGATCATTGCTCAGTGTTACTGGTCTGGTGGTGGAAGCGCAAGGCGATTCTAGAGATTTTCTGGAAGTCTATTTCACGTCATACAAGTTGTAGAATCTTAAGTCGGTCAATTGTCTTAAGACCACGTGGCGTGGGGTCGGCTCGAGTAAAAGTTTTGGGGTCCCTTGGTAGAGAGTTAAATAAAGTAGAATACGGGTGCACAGAGGGGTAGAGAGAACGAGAATACGAATACGACCCCCCCCCCCCCCGGTGTTACAGCACTGACTCTGAGTCAGTGCCTTCCAACTCGGAAATCCTTACTGATTTTCCTAAATATTTACAGGACTGTAATAGTGCTCCTCTAATCTGATGTTCTTCAAGAACATCAGAAGTTGTTCAGCGATGATCCCCAGGAGTGTAATGTGGTTCAGCACGACATTCAGCTGCTTCCTGATACCCGGCCGATTCGTCAACCCTTCTACCGTATCAGCCCGTACAAAATGGAAGTTATGCGTGCTGAAGTACAGTACCTCCTGGATCATGGGCTGGCCACACCTTGTGAGTCCCCTTGGGCCTCACCCTGCATCTTGGTGCTGAAACCGCACGGTAAAGTACGACTAAGTACCGACTATAGGAAACTGAACCTTGTGACCGTCAAGGATGCTTACCCTTTACCTCGCATAGTTGATATCCTTGAAGCAGTAGGTGATGCTAATTATTTGTCCCAAATTGATTTGTTAAAGGGCTATTACCAAATCAGCCTGACAGAGAGAGCTAAGGAAATATCTGCCTTCACCACTCCTTTTGGCCTGTACAGATATGAGCGCCTTCCTTTTGGACTGTGTAACGCTTCGGCCACCTTCCAGCGAGCTGTCAACCGCGTCATCCATGGCCTAGATCACACCTACGCCTACTTGGATGACATCATTGTGGCAACTAACACCTGGAGCGAACATCTGCTCCAGCTGCAACGATTGTTCTCCAAGCTCCTGACAGCCGGCCTTGCCATCAACTTGGGCAAGTCCACCTTTGCTAAAGGTAAAGTGAGTTATCTTGGTCATGTGATAGGGAGTGGCAGCATTGCTCCTTTAACAATTCACTCTCAAGCCATTCAGCATTACCCACAACCTAAAATCAGGAAGCAGCTCAGGTGCTTCCTTGGCCTTGCATCTTACTATCGTAGGTTTGTGAAATTTTTTAGTACGGTAGCGACACCATTAATTAATCTGACCAGCCCCCAAGCAACGGTATCATTGACTCATTCAACAGACCGTTGCCTTTGAACAACTTAAATCTCTGCTATGTTCTGATCCCATTCTCGCCTCTCCAGATATTACGAAGCCCTTCATCATCAATGTCGACGCAAGTGGCACCAGCATCGGGGGAGTCCTAATGCAACAACGCGGCGAAGAGGTTCTTCCTGTTAGCTACTACAACTGCAAGTTGAAGCCCCATCAAAAGAATTATAGCACTATAGAAAAGGAACTCCTCTCCATCGTCCTGAATCTGCAACATTTCGAACCTTACCTACAGGGATATCGGTCTATTACCATCTACTCAGACCACAATCCCCTACGGTTCCTTCAACAGGACCAATTTAACAATCAACGTCTTCTACGCTGGGCTCTGTACTTGCAGAATTTTAATCTGGAGATCTTCTTCATCAAGGGTTCGGACAACATCATAGCCGACGCCCTCTCCAGAGTCTACGAGATAGATACAGATACTCCTACCTCTCTACCATCTACTGAAGTAACTTAACCCGTAAGAGCAGGCTTCGGGGGAGAGCTGTTACGACAATCTCCTTCAAGAGAGATTTGGCCTGCTTTTTCCTATCATCATGTTACTTCAGTACGTCTACAACATCTAGATACTACAATCAAGAGTAGTGCATATTTAGTGGAATACGTTTCTACAAGGCGTATACATACCCAACACTCGCTCTCCACCTTCCCCTCCTCGCTGTCGCCACTCCACCTTCGTCGATCACCAAACCACCTCTTCCACCCAGCACGCGTCCCATTGGTGAATTGGCGTCTACACTCGACTTCAGCGCCATTTGCATAGCCAATGACTAAGCGTGCACAAGCCATTGGATTTAGAATATTCTGTGCTCTCAAAGCTGTTACATCTATTTAATATACGCTCTGTGTAATAGTGGATGTTTTCAGCCAGCCAATATTCTCAGCACCTTTTAATTAATTTTTTGTCTTGTTCATTGTAGAGTAACGTAACCATTGTTTTATATTATTTTATGACTTTGTAATCTTGTTTATTTCCACTGCACATAGCCAAGGGCTTATCTTTGTTCATATTTGTTTTCAAGTTAAAGTTTCATTGTTCATACAATTTGTTTTGTGTATTTTTCTCTTACTTTACCACAGGAGGCAACAGCCACGCAGTCAACTTTTTTTTTGTAAATGTGATTAGCATTGACACCAGTCATAGGGAGGACTGCCGAACACCTACATTTTTTCCATCACAATATATATATATATATATTGTGATGGTAAACTGTGATGATATATTGTGATATTGTGATGGTATTCGATATATATATATATATATATATATATATATATATATATATATATATATATATATATATATATATATATATATATATATATATATATATATATATATATATATATATATATATATATTGTGATGGTAAACGTTGGTGGTCTTGCAGTCTGTAATGCCAGTCACAAAATATTAAAAAAAATTGAAAAAAAGTTAAACTGCAAAGGTGTCTTCACAGTGTGATAAACTGTAGGATAAAGCAGAGGGAAAAAAACATTTAAAAATAATTTATTTTTAAAACAAAAACTGAAGTTAAACAAGTTACAAAACATAAAATAATATCCAGGCTTGGCTTTAATACAAAGTATGCAAAACAAAGAAGATGAACAATCAAATTTACGTTACGTTAAGGTGCAAAATAAAATATGGTGCAGAATACTGTGAACTAGTCTGACTAAATCCATTAGCACACTGAGATGTGTTAACGGGTCAACTCAGTTGAGCACACGGGAGTAATCTGAATCTTGGAGAGCTTGGTAGCCCTATTTATACAGAATATCGGCCGGGCAGAGGGCGCTGGTGACTTCTATAACTATGAGCCGGCTCACTTCAACTGCTTTTTTTGGAGGGCGTGGCCTCCCAGCGATCCAGGTGCGAGGTGGGGTGATGGGCAGTGGTGCAAGATGGAGACTGGTATACTGTCTAGACGTCTGGAAGTATTGATGTTCTTGGCTGCAGTTCTTGATTACATAGATGTGAATGAGTAGAATAGGTGATAATGAAGTAGGCAGGATCTCTTCCTAGAGATTTTACCTTGACAGCTCTCTACCGAAACTTACTCCTATTGCCTATTTGACTGCAGCGGAGTTTAGAATAGTAGGAGTGGATGAGTCCACCCCCTGGACTCGTGAAAGTGCGTTGGCGACGACGTTGTTGGAGTCTTTGATGAAGTTGATGATGATGAAGTTCTGCAGGTACAGGGCCTACTGAAGCAGATGTTGGTTGGAGAACTGGGTCTGCTGCAGAAGCTGGAGAAGATGGTGCTTGAAGATGTTGAGGTAGCACTGCAGAACTATGTGAAGTATGAATCTGCTGTAGAATCGAGCCTGCTGAATGGATCGACGAGAATGATGATCCAAGGAGAGGGGTGAGATTGTTCCTCTGATGCAAGACCCAGCATAGCAAGTGCTGATTGGAGAACTTGGATAGCAGTAGGAACCGAAGGAGATTGTGATACATAATGTTCACATGGTGAAGCAGGATTCAGCGAAGTTTGGAGAACTGATCCTGATGGAGGGACCGAAGAATGTTGAAGTCCGAGGTGAGGTTGAAGTTGTAACCTAGTTGATTGGATGATACGTTGTGTTGCACGTCGGGCAGGATGTCGAGTGGCTCCTCTCTGATGACTGTAGTTATAGTTCATGATCCCATCTCGCGGTGATGTGATGGTGTTCCTATCGCCAGGGTGGAAGTCTGAAGGTTTTTTTAATACCCGGCAGGGCGAGAATGGAGTTAGTACTAGACAAGGATTTACGCCTTTCAAATGCAATGGAAGGCAAATTTGTCTTACAATATTTTAGCTGAGGGCTGATAAAGCTGTCTGGAGGAGCACGTTTATTTGGTTTGGGTTCATAGAGAGAAGGACCTTTCCTGGTGTTGGAATAGATCGTGAATTTAGAACCATTGTAGTCAGTCCAAGTACAACGAGAAGGATTAGATAGTACCTTGGTGATGTTGGTTGTCTTACTCAGGTCTTTGGAGGTGTTATCACACTTGTTCTGACTTTCCTAACGGTGTCCGTACTGCGGGCACTGCTTCCCGAGGTGTTTCACAACGTTAGCAGCCGTACTGTTCTGGACAGAAACTGCTGTAGAATACCTGATGGTAGAACACGGGGTATTACATAGAGGAAAATTATTTGAGCATGTCTGGGACAGAGGCTCGTCACAGTTGTTGATATGGCTGAACGGCTCAGAAGACACTGGTACTTGTATTAGGGATGCTTTTGATAGAAGAGCGTTCAGCTTACCTGTCATCTGAGACATGTGACAATTTTTGACATGGTGTTTAATGTCTCAAATCATACCTGGCCAGTAGTAGTCCTGTTTTAGGGCCTTGTAGGTCTTGGAGAAGCCGTAGTGTGAGCGAGATCCCTTGACCAGACGCAAGATATCTGATCGTAGGCTATTGGGAACTACCTGTTGTTTGACGTTGGCCCGATCGTCTTTCTCCTTCAATTTCCTGGTTCTATAATGCCGGTACAACACTTTATTTTCTACTAAGAAACCAGGGATAGAGTTAGGTTGTGTCTCAGCCTGTAAGAATAAAGACGTTAAGGAGGGATCCTCTCTCTGCAACTTAGGGAACTCCAGCACTGTGAGATTCGGTGGGAGGCTCAGAGGATCTTGAGGAACAGCTGTAAAGCAAAAAGTATGAAGCACCATTAACATTTGTCAAAGAATAAAAGTTCTGAAAAGTTAAATTTGTAGTAAAGCCAAGTACAGTTACCACAACTTTAAGTAAAGGGTCAAGAAGCATTTACTCCCGGAGTGAGTAAATGAGTTACATAGGCGTGAATGAATAGAATAGGTGATAATGGAGTAGGCAGAATCTCTTCCTAGAGATTTTACCGTGGCAATATATATATATATATATATATATATATATATATATATATATATATATATATATATATATATATATATATATATATATATATATATATATATATATATATATGGGGGCGGCATCGTATATGCCTGGTATATATATATATATATATATATATATATATATATATATATATATATATATATATATATATATATATATATATATATATATATACCAGGCATATACGATGCCGCCCCCATCCTCACCGAACATAGGTGCATCTGCGGAACTGCGATGGCAGACCAATATGGTCGTCATGGTCTGGTATGTCGTAAATCACAGGGTAAAATTGCAAGACATGAAGAAGTCAACGACATCATCAAGAGGAGCCTCGCCACAGCCCGCTGCCCGGCACAAAGAGAACCACAGTTATCCAGACCTAACGACCCTCAGAAGCGCCCTGATGGGGTCACCTTGCTACCTTGGAAGGATGGTAAGCAAGTGGTATGGGACTACACGTGCGCTGCCACACTGGCCAGTACCTACCTCCACTACAGCACACGTGAAAGCGGTGGTGCTGCTTCATTCAGGGAATCGCAGAAAATTATTAAATACAGAGGTCTAGCACACTGCTACAGCTTTGTTCCGATCGGCTCGGAGACCCTCGGTTCGTGGGGAAAATGTGCATTGAAGTTCCTGAAGGGAATTGGGGGACAAATTGATCAGCGCTACAAAAGACCAGATAGCAAAAAGTTTCTTGTTCCAGCGCCTCAGTGTTGCGATTAAGAGGGGAAATGCCTGTTGCGTCTTGGGCACTTGTCCAACTTCAGAGGAATTCGAAGAAGTTTTTGACTTGCAACAATGATCGAACCCGTCTGTGACATTCATCAATGTTTCACATTGTTGAGTTTTTCAAGAGATCCATAACCTTTAAGCACCTTTTTGCATTATTATTTTTGTATAAACCCATGTATATCTTGTAACTTGCATAATAAAGCACAAAAAATAAAAAAGGAAGGGGGTGGTAGGAGAAAAGCACACAGAAACTGTATTGGAGGGGATCTAAACATTCCCTCTAATGCATTATGCGTGGTTTCCTCCGAGGCTATGGGTCCCCCTTCTTCCAGCTAGAGGTGGTACTCTTTATTAAAAAAAAAATAAAAAAAAATAAAAAATATATATATAGATATATATATATATATATATATATATATATATATATAATATATATATATATATATATATATATATATATATATATATATATATATATATATATATATATATATATATATATATATATATATATATAATATATATATATATATATATATATATATATATATATATATATATATATATATATATATATATATATGTTTCATTGAATATGACCGCATATTCTGTAATTATTATTTTCTGGTTTAGGGCTTCTATCCCTCTAACTATTTTCTTAGCATCAGGGCTTAATTGAAATAGGAGTTCTCCAAAACTCATTTTCGTACTTTTAAGGTGAAGAAAAGAAGTGATTTACTATAGAGTGTATTACACTTATTTGTATAATTTGCACGACGTTTCGAACCTCCATGGTTCATTCTCAAGTGAACAGATCTTACAATACTAGTTGATTTTATACCCGCATTAGGTCAGGTGATAATACAATGAAGGTGAAAACATGGGGGGATACATAAGGGATAAACATAGGGGCTGCAGAAGGCTTATTGGCCCATACGAGGCATCTCCTATCTAAACACAAAGATTAATCCAGTGTAATTGGCCTGTTATGTTGGACATTGTCTTCTGTGTTGGCATCGATATGTTCTTGTCTTGTCCTTACTCTCATGGTGGGTAGAGTAAATAGTTCCGTGATTCGGGTGTTCATGGTAGGTCGCTCTATTCTTATGTGAATTGCCTCAAGAATTTGTAATCTTCTTGAATCTTGGGTTTTGTCTATTATGCAAGTATTCTTGTTCAACATTTCTCTTGTTAGAGTAATGTCATGGGCTTGTCTCATGTGATTCCTAGGGGCACCAGATTGAAGATGGCATGTCAAACGCCTCGTCAGCTTGGTCGACATCATACCTATGTACTTACATTGAAGGTTACATCCTTCGTGGGGGCAAGTGTACATGTATACAACGCTTGACTGCTGTAGAGGGTTCTCCGTCGGCTTCGGGCTGTTTTTGATAAGGAGTTCGGAAGTCTTCTTGGTTTTGTAGAATATTATCAGGTTTATGTTTTGGTTAGGAGTAGTGCTTTTTACTCCTTTACGGATTATTTCTTTCATTATTCTTTCCTCTTTTATATGTTCACTGTGCATGGTTGATTTGTAATATAATTTTATTGGGGGTGTTGTGGTTTCTGTTCTAGGTTCTGAATTATACCAACGGTCCAAGTGTCTTCTTATAGCAGCGTTTATTTCCGGGTTGCTATATCCGTTGTTCACCAATACCTGCGTTACTCTTTCAAACTCTCTACTCACGTTGCTCCATTCAGGGCAGTGGGTAAGCGCTCGACGAATATAAGCATTGAGAACACTGGCTTTGTATCTTTGGGGGCACTCACTTCTACCGTTCAGGCATAATCCTATGTTGGTGGGCTTGGTATATACGTTGGTGCTTAAAGAGGTTCCTGTTTTTGTTATTAGTACATCCAAGAATGGCAGACTGTTATTTTCACTATTTTCATGTGTAAATCGGAGTACTGACTCTCTCTCTAGGTGTCTTTTTAGGTCAATTAGTTCATCTGAGTCTTTTACTATTACGAATATGTCATCTACATAACGGCAGTATACAGTTGGTTTTTGTCTGCTACTGAAGACCCTATCTTCGATGGTTCCCATATAAAAATTAGCAAATAAAACTCCTAAGGGGGAGCCCATTGCTACTCCGTCTATTTGTAAATACATGTCTCCTTGTGGACTGATGAAAGGGGCTTCCTTTGTACATGCTTCGAGAAGACTTTTCAAGTGTGGCTCAGGTATGTCTAATTTGGGGGTTCTCTCGTCTCTGTATACTCTGTCCAGTATCCAAGTAAGTTTAGTCTACAATCATCAGCAGATTTCCTAGAATTGATCAAATCTACCCAGCCCGATGGAATCATCGCTTCCCTGGACGTTGAATCCCTTTTTACCAACGTCCCAGTCGACACAACCATAGGAATGATACTGGACAGAGTATACAGAGACGAGAGAACCCCCAAATTAGACATACCTGAGCCACACTTAAAAAGTCTTCTCGAAGCATGTACAAAGGAAGCCCCTTTCATCAGTCCACAAGGAGACATGTATTTACAAATAGACGGAGTAGCAATGGGCTCCCCCTTAGGAGTTTTATTTGCTAATTTTTATATGGGAACCATCGAAGATAGGGTCTTCAGTAGCAGACAAAAACCAACTGTATACTGCCGTTATGTAGATGACATATTCGTAATAGTAAAAGACTCAGATGAACTAATTGACCTAAAAAGACACCTAGAGAGAGAGTCAGTACCCCGATTTACACATGAAAATAGTGAAAATAACAGTCTGCCATTCTTGGATGTACTAATAACAAAAACAGGAACCTCTTTAAGCACCAACGTATATACCAAGCCCACCAACATAGGATTATGCCTGAACGGTAGAAGTGAGTGCCCCCAAAGATACAAAGCCAGTGTTCTCAATGCTTATATTCGTCGAGCGCTTACCCACTGCTCTGAATGGAGCAACGTGAGTAGAGAGTTTGAAAGAGTAACGCAGGTATTGGTGAACAACGGATATAGCAACGCGGAAATAAACGCTGCTATAAGAAGACACTTGGACCGTTGGTATAATTCAGAACCTAGAACAGAAACCACAACACCCCCAATAAAATTATATTACAAATCAACCATGCACAGTGAACATATAAAAGAGGAAAGAATAATGAAAGAAATAATCCGTAAAGGAGTAAAAAGCACTACTCCTAACCAAAACATAAACCTGATAATATTCTACAAAACCAAGAAGACTTCCGAACTCCTTATCAAAAACAGCCCGAAGCCGACGGAGAACCCTCTACAGCAGTCAAGCGTTGTATACATGTACACTTGCCCCCACGAAGGATGTAAGTACATAGGTATGACGTCGACCAAGCTGACGAGGCGTTTGACATGCCATCTTCAATCTGGTGCCCCTAGGAATCACATGAGACAAGCCCATGACATTACTCTAACAAGAGAAATGTTGAACAAGAATACTTGCATAATAGACAAAACCCAAGATTCAAGAAGATTACAAATTCTTGAGGCAATTCACATAAGAATAGAGCGACCTACCATGAACACCCAAATCACGGAACTATTTACTCTACCCACCATGAGAGTAAGGACAAGACAAGAACATATCGATGCCAACACAGAAGACAATGTCCAACATAACAGGCCAATTACACTGGATTAATCTTTGTGTTTAGATAGGAGATGCCTCGTATGGGCCAATAAGCCTTCTGCAGCCCCTATGTTTATCCCTTATGTATCCCCCCATGTTTTCACCTTCATTGTATTATCACCTGACCTAATGCGGGTATAAAATCAACTAGTATTGCAAGATCTGTTCACTTGAGAATGAACCATGGAGGTTCGAAACGTCGTGCAAATTATACAAATAAGTGTAATACACTCTATAGTAAATCACTTCTTTTCTTCACCTTAAAAGTACGAAAATGAGTTTTGGAGAACTCCTATTTCAATTAAGCCCTGATGGTAAGAAAATAGTTAGAGGGATAGAAGCCCTAAACCAGAAAATAATAAATACAGAATATGCGGTCATATTCAATGAAACATGTTTGAAAGAAAACCTGCTGCCAGTATACACCAATATATATATATATATATATATATATATATATATATATATATATATATATATATATATATATATATATATATATATATATATATATATATATATATATATGTCGTACCTAGTAGCCAGAACGCACTTCTCAGCCTACTATGCAAGGCCCGATTTGCCTAATAAGCCAAGTTTTTATGAATTAATTGTTTTTCGACTACCTAACCTACCTAACCTAACCTAACCTAACTTTTTCCGCTACCGAACCTAACCTAACCTATAAAGATAGGTTAGGTTAGGTTAGGTAGGGTTGGTTAGGTTCGGTCATATATCTACGTTAATTTTAACTCCAATAACAAAAAAATGACCTCATACATAATGAAATGGGTAGCTTTGTCATTTCATAAGAAAAAAATTAGAGAAAATATATTAATTCAGGAAAACTTGGCTTATTAGGCAAATCGGGCCTTGCATAGTAGGCTGAGAAGTGCGTTCTGGCTACTAGGTACGACATATATATATATATATATATATATATATATATATATATATATATATATATATATATATATATATATATATATATATATATATATGGGCTAAATAGCCTCGGCTACCATCAGTTTTTGTCCGGTCATGATGGTCAAGTGGATTAAGGCGTCCTATACATACCAGTTGTGTTGCTCCTGGCAGTATGGGTTCGAGTCACTTCTGGGGTGTGAGTTTTCAGTTATATATATATATATATATATATATATATATATATATATATATATATATATATATATATATATATGTATATATATATATATAGACATATATATATATATATATATATATATATATATATATATATATATATATATATATATATGTATATATATATATATATATATATATATATATATATATATATATATATATATATATATATATATATATATAACTGAAAACTCACACCCCAGAAGTGACTCGAACCCATACTGCCAGGAGCAACACAACTGGTATGTATAGGACGCCTTAATCCACTTGACCATCATGACCGGACAAAAACTGATGGTAGCCGAGGCTATTTAGCCCATCAGGCCATTTCGCCCATTTAGGCTGATGGGCTAAATAGCCTCGGCTACCATCAGTTTTTGTCCTGTCGTGATGGTCTCGCCTCGTATCCTGGTGGATAGCGCACAGAACTCGTAATTCTGTGGCGCGGGTTCGATTCCCGCACGAGGCAGAAACAAATGGGCAAAGTTTCTTTCACTCTGAATGCCCCTGTTACCTAGCAGTAAATAGGTACCTGGGAGTTAGTCAGCTATCACGGGCTGCTTCCTGGGGGTGGAGGCCTGGTCGAGGACCGGGCCGCTGGGACACTAAAGCCCCGAAGTCATCTCAATATAACCTCATCTCAAGATGGTCAAGTGATATATATATATATATATATATATATATATATATATATATATATATATATATATATATATATATATATATATATATATATATATATATATATATATATATATAAATATATATATATATATAAATATATATATATATATAAATATATATATATATATATAAATATATATATATATATATATAAATATATATATATATATATATAAATATATATATATATATATATATATATATATATATATATATATATATATAAATATATATATATATATATATATATATATATATATATATATATATATATATATATATATATATATATATATATATATATATATATATATATGTCGTACCTAGTAGCCAGAACGCACTTCTCAGCCTACTATGCAAGGCCCGATTTGCCTAATAAGCCAAGTTTTCCTGAATTAATATATTTTCTCAATTTTTATTCTTATGAAATAATAAAGCTATCCATTTCATTATGTATGAGGTCAATTTTTTTTTATTGGAGTTAAAATTAACGTAGATATATGACCGAACCTAACCAACCCTACCTATCCTAACCTAACCTATCTTTACAGGTTAGGTTAGGTTAGGTAGCCGAAAAAGTTAGGTTAGGTTAGGTTAGGTAGTCGAAAAACAATTAATTCATGAAAACTTGGCTTATGAGGCAAATCGGGCCTTGCATAGTAGGCTGAGGAGTGCGTTCTGGCTACTAGGTACGACATATATATATATATATATATATATATATATATATATATATATATATATATATATATATATATATATATATATATATATATATATATATATATATATATATTATTAAATATGACCGAAAAAGTAAGATTACTAATTCTAACACGAATTTTCTCAATCTTTCGTACATTTCTTTTCACTGTTGGAGGTAAATCAAAAATCAATTCTCCAAAATTCATTTTTATTTCTAGTCTGACGCGACACGAGCGCGTTTCGTAAAACTTATTATATTTTCAAAGACTTTAGTTTACAAATACACAACTGAATAGAACTTACGCATCTCCGATTTTATATCTACATTTGAGTGAGGTGGAAGGGGTGATGTGGCATTAATCAACACAAGACAGAACAAGAGGGAGCATTAATAGGGTATTAATTTCATCAACACAAGACAGAACAAGGGGTGGCATTAATAGGGTATTAATTTCATCAACACAAGACAGAACACGAAACAATGGGTATTGAAATGGAAGTGATTGTAGAAAGCCTATTGGTCCATATTTCTTGATGCTTCAATATTGGAGCGGAGTCTTGAGGTGGGTAGAATATAGTTGTGCATTAATTGGCTGTTGATTGCTGGTGTTGACTTCTTAATGTGTAGTGCCTCACAAACGTCAAGCCGCCTGCTATCGCTGTATCTATCGATGATTTCTGTGTTGTTTACTAGGTTTTCTCTGGCGATGGTTTGGTTGTGGGAAGAGATTATATGTTCCTTAATGGAGCCCTGTTGTTTATGCATCGATAAACGCCTAGAAAGAGATGTTGTTGTCTTGCCTATATACTGGTTTTTTTGGAGCTTACAGTCCCCAAGTGGGCATTTAAAGGCATAGACGACGTTGGTCTCTTTTAAAGCATTCTGCTTTGTGTCTGGAGAGTTTCTCATGAGTAGGCTGGCCGTTTTTCTGGTTTTATAGTAAATCGTCAGTTGTATCCTCTGATTTTTGTCTGTAGGGATAACGTTTCTATCAACAATATCTTTCAGGACCCTTTCCTCTGTTTTATGAGCTGTGGAAAAGAAGTTCTTGTAAAATAGTCTAATAGGGGGTATAGGTGTTGTGTTAGTTGTCTCTTCAGAGGTTGCATGGCGTTTCACTTTCCTTCTTATGATGTCTTCGACGAAACCATTGGAGAAGCCGTTGTTGACTAGGACCTGCACTAGAACCCTACAGAGTTCTTCGTCGACTTGCTTCCATTCTGAGCTGTGGCTTAGAGCACGGTCGACATATGCGTTAACAACACTCCTCTTGTACCTGTCTGGGCAGTCGCTGTTGGAATTTAGGCACATTCCTATGCTCGTTTCCTTAGTGTAGACTGCAGTGTGGAAACCTCCGCTCTTTTCCATGACTGTTACATCTAGAAAGGGCAGCTTCCCATCCTTTTCCATCTCGTAAGTGAAACGCAGCACGGAACTCTGCTCAAATGCCTCCTTCAGCTCCTGCAGATGTCTGACATCAGGTACCTGTGTAAAAATGTCGTCAACATACTTGCAGTATATGGCCGGTTTCAAGTTCATGTCGACTAAGACTTTTTGCTCGATGGTACCCATGTAGAAGTTTGCAAACAGGACACCTAGGGGAGAACCCATGGCGACCCCATCTACTTGCTTATACATGTGCCCATCCGGGCTCAAGAAGAGTGCCTCTTTAGTACAAGCTTGGAGTAGTTTCCTTAGGATATTTCCGGGTATGTCAAGAGGAGTACAGGCTGGATCACGATACACTCTGTCGTCTATCATCCTGATTGTCTCGTCCACAGGTACGTTGGTAAACAGCGATTCTACGTCCAACGAGGCTCTTATCCCTGTGGCCCATGTGCCCCGCAGTAAGTCAACAAATTCCTTTGGAGACTTCAGGCTGAAGGCGCAAGGAATATAAGGAGTCAGCAGGCCATTGAGTCGCTTCGCCAGTCTGTACGTGGGTGTGGGTATCTGGCTAATGATTGGCCGAAGTGGGTTTCCAGGCTTGTGTGTCTTGACATTTCCATACGCATATCCAGGTTTATATTCCCCAATGATCTTTGGCAGGTGGAGTCCGGATTTCTTGGCGTTCACAGTTTCGATCAGTTTGTTGACCTTTGCTTTCAATTCGGCTGTAGTGTCCTTCGTTACCCTTTGGAACTTAGTTTGGTCAGAGAGTATGAGGTTCATTTTCGCCAGATATTCGTCTTTTTTAAGAATGACATATATTAGCGACTTGTCACCTCTCCTGACAACTATCTCCTTGTTCTCACGAAGGCTTTTAGCTGCCGCTTTGAGCTCGGGGGACAGTATGGTGCTTCTGTAATTGCCTCGATTCTTTCCTCCTTCTGCAATAAGTTCTGCTTGTAAGGTATCTTTGGTAGTGACCTTCTTTTGTGTCTCGAGGTCGAATATGTCGTCCAACAGAATTTCCAACTCTACTTTCCGGGCCATCTCACTTGGTCTGGACATAACGTGACAGTTTATGCCCAGATTTAGGAGAGTGACTTGGTCCTCAGTGAGGTTCATTCCTGCGAGGTTCAGGAAGCCATCTCTTGGTCGTGGAATTGCCATAGGTCCTCCATATAATGTTGTTAGTTTCTTGATTATCCTTGTTTCAGTGCTGAGGTGATGTCGGTCTGTGAGGATGTCGAGGTGCTGTTCAATGCGGGTACGGATACTATGGTCGATGTTGCTATTTCTACACTCGTTTGTAGCATGAAGTAGTTGCGTTTTGTTGTCTTTGATTTCATTCTCTGCCTTGTATATCTGATCACGAATCAGATCCTGGCGATATTATATCGTGAAGGCTTGATTCCTTGCTGCTGGGTCGTGCGCTTTAATATTAGTATATTTTGGTAGCAGTCTTTCCTGTAGACATATATTATTAAATATGACCGAAAAAGTAAGATTAATAATTCTAGCACAAATTTTCTCAATCTTTCGTACATTTCTTTTCACTGTTGGAGGTAATTCAAAAATCAATTCTCCAAAATTCATTTTAATTTTTATTTCTTTCATTTTTTTATACTCTAAGCCACAGCTCAGAATGGAAGCAAGTCGACGAAGAACTCTGTAGGGTAAGGCAGGTCCTAGTCAACAACGGCTTCTCCAATGGTTTCGTCGAAGACATCATAAGAAGGAAAGGGAAACGCCATGCAACCTCTGAAGAGACAACTAACACAACACCTATACCCCCTATTAGACTATTTTACAGGAACTTCTTTTCCACAGCTCATAAAACAGAGGAAAGGGTCCTGAAAGATATTGTTGATAGAAACGTTATCCCTACAGACAAAAATCAGAGGATACAACTGACGATTTACTATAAAACCAGAAAAACGGCCAGCCTACTCATGAAAAACTCTCCAGACACAAAGCAGAACGGTTTAAAAGAGACCAACGTCGTCTATGCCTTCAAATGCCCACTTGGGGACTGCAAGCTCCAAAAAAAACAGTATATAGGCAAGACAACAACATCTCTTTCTAGGCGTTTAACGATGCATAAACAACAGGGCTCCATTAAGGAACATATAATCTCTTCCCACAACCAAACTATCGCCAGAGAAATCCTAGTAAACAACACAGAAATCATCGATAGATACAGCGATAGCAGGCGGCTTGACATTTGCGAGGCACTACACATTAAAAGTCAACACCAGCAATCAACAGCCAATTAATGCACAACTATATTCTACCCACCTCAAGACTCCGCTCCAATATAGAAGCATCAAGAAATATGGACCAATAGGCTTTCTACAATCACTTCCATTTCAATACCCATTGTTTCGTGTTCTGTCTTGTGTTGATGAAATTAATACCCTATTAATGCCACCTCTTGTTCTGTCTTGTGTTGATGAAATCAATACCCTATTAATGCCACCTCACCCCATCCACCTCACTCAAATGTAGATATAAACAAAATCGGAGATATGTAAGTTCTATTCAGTTGTGTATTTGTAAACTAAAGTCTTTGAAAATGTAATAAGTTTTACGAAACGCGCTCGTGTCGCGTCAGACTAGAAATAAAAATGAATTTAGGAGAATTGATTTTTGAATTACATCCAACAGTGAAAAGAAATGTACGAAAGATTGAGAAAATTCGTGTTAGAATTATTAATCTTACTTTTTCGGTCATATTTAATAATATATGTCTACAGGAAAGACTGCTACCAATATACTAATATATATATATATATATATATATATATATATATATATATATCCTGCTTGCTGCTTCACAAGAAGCAGCAAGGTGCACCAGTCTGCTCCTGGAAAGAAAAAGATCAATGGTAGCTGTAGGCATCAAAGAAGAGGAAGGATACAATAGGCAAGAATGGAATAGCAAGGACAGAAAGGCAGTAAATGGGATTCTGAAGATGTTAAAGATGGAAGGGGCTGAACAAAACTTTGAAAAGGTTTTCAGGTTGAGCTGGTACAACAAGGACTCAAACCGCCTAGTAAAGATAGTGTTTACAAACGAAACGACGAAGGAGGTTATTCTAGAAAAGAGGAGTTATTTGCATTATGTGGAGGAATACAAGAAAGTATTCCTCCAGAGGGACAGGATGTAGGAGGAGAGAACCAGGCAGCAAAGACAAAGAGGAAGCGCAGGGTGAGAGGAGTAAACCGAAGAGCACTGCCCCCAACACAACGCTCCCAGAGAAAAGAGGGGAACCCACAACCAGCATCCCAGCCACACCAGAGGGGAGGGCAACACAACCTCTCTCCTCTGCATAGAAACCCTCCCTACCCCTCACCCTACCTGCCCCCACTCAAATATTCACACAACCCTCCCTTCCCCCCCACCCCATCCGACCAGGTCACCAGTCCCCCATTCCCACCTTGTTCAACCTTCCCTCTTTCCCCCCTTCACCCCATCCCCCCGCTATCCCCCTTCACCCCGAATCTTCCATTTCCCCCTACCTCCTTACCCCATCCTCTACCTGTCCCCCCTTCCCTTGATACCCCACCCCCCACCCTAGAATCCTTTGAGACCCTGTTAACCACCTCACAGATCTTCTCACCCAGGGAACAGCTTCCTCAATCAGCAGAACACTCACCAAGAAGGGGACATGAGAAAGGACAGAAGAAAGTGAGCTTCAAGGCAATGCATACTAACATTGATAGGATTACAAATAAAACAAGTGAACTTGGAGAATGGGCACTAGAAGAAAATCCAGACATAATAGCACTCACAGAAACAATGATAACGAAAACCGTAACAAATGCAGTGTTTCCACAGGACTACTAGGTAGTGAGGAAAGAGAGAGAAGGGAGAGGAGGTCGGGTAGCAAAGCTACCCGACCTTCTTTGATAAGAAAAAGGGTATCTTCTTAGATATAAAGATATCTTCTTCTTTGATAAGAAGAAGCTGGAGTTTTGAAGAGATGGGTCTTCATGACTATGAAGATTTCAGTGACTAAATGTCAGGTACCACAGCAATTCTAGGACAAAATTTTTTAGTAGTAGTCATATAGAACCCCTTCACTAAATGACAGAAGACCCAGATAGGAATTTGATAGAAACAAAATGGCCACCATTAGCATAATATAGAGAGAGTAGCATCTGTAGCTAGCAGGAACGGATCTAAACTACTAATCATGGGAGACATCAACCCAGGGAAGATAGATTGGGAGAACAGAGATCCACATTGAGGACCAGACACATGGAGAGCTAAGCTGCTGAACGTGGCAACAAGAAACTTTCTAAGCACACACATCAAGGGACCGACAAGAATGAGAGGAGAGGATGAACCAGCTATGCTTCATCTCATATTTACCCTAAATGAGTCTGATATAAGGGAAGTTAAGTTGGAAGCCCCCTTGGGAATGAGTGATCACAGTCTATTGATCTTTGAGTACCTGGTAGAACTAGGAATTATCTTCCCCAAAAAAGAACTGGGAAACATATTGCTGGAGTTCCGAAAGAGAAATTATGAGATGAGAAGTTTCCTATGGGATATACCATGGGACACAGAACTCTCAACTAAGTCCATGCAAGACATGATAGACTATTTCACCCAAAAGAGTCAGGAGGCAGTAAAAAGGTTTATCCCGGCCCGACAGGAAAAAACAGAGAAGCAAAATAAGAATCCGTGGATTAACAGGGCATGTATGGAAGCAAAGGAACTGAACAAAAGGGCGTGGAGGAACTAACAGAACACCAGAGAGCAGAGAGAGATACCATATAACCAGGAACGAGTATGTTAGTGTGAGAAAAGAAGCTAAGAAAAAGTATGAAAATGATATAGCTAATAAAGCCAAGACCGCACCAAAGCTACTACACAGTCACATCAGGAGGAAGACAACAGTAAAGAAACATGTGATAAAACCTCGAATGTGTGAGGACAGGTACACAGAGATTGACAAAGAGGTGTGCAAAGAACTCAACAAGAGGTTCCAGGAGGTCTTCACAACAGAACAAGGAGAGTTCACTGTGCTAGGAGAGGTGACAGTAAACCAGGCGGCCTTGGAAGGGTTCGAAATTACAAGAGATTCGGTAAAGAGGCATCTGGAGGAACTCGACGTGAGAAAGGCTGTTGGCCCGAACGGAATCTCACCATGAGTATTGAAAATGTGTGCAGAGGCACTTTGCATGTCACTCTCCATAGCGTATAGTAAGTCACTGGAGATAGGAGACCTACCAGAAATATGGAAGACGGCTAATGAAGTCCCAATATACAAATAAGGTGACAGACAAGAGGCACCGAACTACAGGCCAGTGTCCTTTACATGTATACCATGCAAGGTGATGGAGAAGTTCGTGAGAAAAAAACTAGCAACACATCTGTAGAGAAGGGACTTCGTGACAACCCATCAACATGGGTTCAGGGAGGGTAAATCTTGTCTTACAGCCATAATAAGATCCTGTAATCATGTGACAAAGATTAAGCAAGAAAAAAGATGGGTGGACTGCATTTTTTTGGACAAGCGGAAACTCTTTGGCACAGTACTCCACAAAAGGCTGATGCATAAGCTGGAGAAACAGACAGGAGTAGGGCGCTCCAGTGGATAAGGAAGTACCTAAGTAATAAGGAGCAGTAAGTTACAGTGAAGGGTGAGACCTCAGATTGGCGTGAAGACACCAGTGGAGTCCCACAGGGCTCTATACTCGGACCTATCCTGTTTCTGATATACGTAATTGATCTTCCAGAGGGTATAGACTCATGCCTTTCAATGTTTGCTGACGACGCCAAAATTATGAGAAGGATTAAGACAGAGGAGGACAGCTTGAGGCTTCAAGAAGACCTGAACAAGCAGCAGGAATAGTCGAACAAATGGTTGTTAGAGTTTAACCCAAGCAAATGTAATGTAATGAAGATAGTTGTAGGGAGCAGGAGACCAGATACAAGGTATCATTTGGGAGATGAAATACTTCAAGAGTCAGAGACTGAGAAAGACCTGGGGGTTGATATTACACCAGACCTGTCCCCTGAAGCCTGTATCAAAAGTGTAACATTAGCGGCATATGCCAGGTTGGCTAACATAAGAACGACCTTTAGAAACTTGTGTAAGGAATCATTCAGAACATTATATACCACTTATGTCAGACGAATCCTGGAGTATGCGGCACCAGCATGGAGTCCATATCTAGTCAAGAATAAGACTAAACTGGAAAAGGTTCAAAGGTTTGCCACTAGACTAGTACCCGAGCTGAGAGGTATGAGCTACGAGGAGAGACTACGGGAATTAAACCTCACTTCTTTGGAAGACAGAAGAGTTAGGGGGACATGATCACCACATTCAAGATTCTCAAGGGAATCGACAGGGTTGATAAAGACAGGCTATTTAACACAAGGGGCACACGCAATAGGGGACACAGGTGGAAACTGAGTGCCCAAATAAGCCACAGAGATATTAGAAAGAACTTTTTTAGTGTCAGAGTGGTTGACAAATGGAATGCATTAGGAAGTGATGTGGTGGAGGTTGACTCCATACACAGTTTCAAGTGTAGATATGATAGAGCCCAATAGGCTCAGGAAACTGTACACCAGTTGATTGACGGTTGAGAGGCGGGACCAAAGAGCCAGAGCTCAACCCCAGCAAGCACAACTAGGTGAGTACAACTAGGTGAGAACACACACACTGTTTACTGATGATGAAAAAATTATGAGAAGAATCAAGATAGATGATGATAGACAGAGACTACAGGACGACCTGGACAGGGTAGAGGAATGGTCTAGAAAATGGCTAATAAAGTTCAACTCAGGAAAGTGCAAAGTAATGAAATTATGCGAATGGAGCAGAATGCTGAATACAAGGAACCATCTGGGAGGTGAAATCCTGCAAGAGTCAATTAGATAAAAACATCTGGGGGTTGATATCACACCGAACTTGTCCCCAGAGGCCCACATCAAAAGGATATCATCAGCAATATATGCTAGACTGCCCAAGAGAAGAACTGCCTTTAGAATCATATGTAAGGAATCATTCAGGACCCTGTATACCATTTATGTCAGACTAATCCTGGAATATGCAGCTCCAGCTTGGAGTCTATACTTAGTTAAACGCAATACAAAGTTAGAGAAGATTCAGCGGTATGTCACCAGACTCGTTCCGGAACTGAGAGTAATGAGTTTTAGAAAAGGCTAAAGTAGCTGAAACTCACGTCCATGGAAGACAGAGTAGTAAGGGGAGACATGAGAACCACCTTCAAAATTCTCAGGGGAATTGACGAGGTGGACAAAGACAAACGCTTTAGTACAGGTGGAACACGAACAAGGGGACACAGGTGGAAAGTTAGTACACAGATGAGCCACAGGGACGTTAGAAAAAAACTTTTTCAGTGTCAGATTAGTTAACAGATGAAATGCATTAGGCAGTGATGTTGTGGAGGCTGACTCCATACACAGTTTCAAATGTAGATATGATAGAGCCCAATAGGCCCAGCTAGGAATCTATCAACCAGTTGATTGACAGTTGAGAGACAGGACCGAAGAGCCGAAGCTAAATCCCCACAAGCACAAATAGGTGAGTAGACATTAAAGATATTATAAGGATTACGTATTCCATACACCAACCCGTTCTCGCAAATTTAATAAGTCAATATTGACTTATTAAATATGTGCATAGGTGACATACTTAACATAATAGTTTCCCTTGAAAAGCTTCATAGAAAACACCGACCTTACCTAACCTACTTAGTATGTTAAGATAAGCATCTTATTGCTTCGTAATTACAATTATTACCTAACCTATACCTATAATAGGTTAAGTAACAATTGTAATTACGAAGCTATAAGATGCTTATTTTAACATACTAAGTAGGTTAGATAAGGTCGGTGTTTTCTATGAAGTTTTTCAAGGGAAACTATTATGTTTAGTATGTCACCTATGCACGCAACTAATAAGTCAATATTGACTTATTAAATTTGCGAGAACGGGTTGCATACACATACACCCCCCCCCCACCGTATCCCCCACAAGTACACTCACACATGGGGGGCCGGTGGCTGAGCGGACAGCACGCTGGACGCATGATCCAGTGGTCCCGGGTTCGATCCCGGGCGCCGACGAGAAACAATGGACAGTTTCCTTCACCCTAATGTTTCTGTTACCTAGCAGTAAATAGGTACCTGGAAGTTAGTCAGCTGTCATGGGCTGCTTCCTGGTGTGTGTGTGTGTGTGTACTCACCTATATGTGTGTGTGTGTGTGTGTGTGTGTGTGTGTGTGTGTGTGTGTGTGTGTGTGTGTGTGTGTGTGTGTGTGTGTGTGTGTGTGTGTGTGTGTGTGTGTGTGTGTGTGTGTGTGTGTGTGTGTGTGTGTGTGTGTGTGTGTGTGTGGTGTGGGAAGAAAAAGGAGTTAGTAACAGTTGATTGACAGTTGAGAGGAGGGCCGAAAGAGCAGAGCTCAACCCCCGCAAGCACAACTAGGTGAATACAACTAGGTGAATACACATGTGCACACAGACACAAACATCCTACCACCAACTTCTCACCCCAGGATATTAAACCTCCATCCCAGCCCCCTGTTTGTCCTCATCCTCTCTCCCTCCCTCTCCCTCTCTCTCTCTCTCTCTCTCTCTCTCTCTCTCTCTCTCTCTCTCTCTCTCTCTCTCTCTCTCTCTCTCTCTCTCTCTCTCTCTCTCTCTCTCTCTCTCTCTCTCCCATGGTCTCCCATCTCTCTCTCTCTCTTTCTCTCTCTCTCCTCCCTCTTTCTCTCTCTCTCTCTGCCCCCCTTCTGGCAAACACTATAAGACATAGTAGGAACAGGGACAAACATGGCAGCAAGGAATACCAATGGAAAATGGAAAAGTTAATGTGACCAAATGAAGGAAATGTTCGCCCAGGTTTTGGAGGACATCAGGGGACAAGATATCTTATTCTCCATTTCCTGCATGGGAGATGCAGGAAATGAATAATACAATAAGCAACCTGCAAAGCGGCTGACAGCAGCAAAAGAGGAGATTAAAACCCATCAAGAAGAACAATACTGAGGCTGAGACTCAGATAATCATCCAAAGAGAAGATGAAAATTGTACATTGGAAGGGACTGCCATAGTACAAACAACATTTGCAAAAATGCTAAAAAAGAACCAGGAAGTAATGTCTACAGTGAGGAAGGTAGCAATGAAAGCAGCCACCTCACAGGAAGTAGCAAAGGCCACTAGTCAGCTGCTGGAAAGAAAATGATCAGTGGTAGCTGTAGGTATTAAAGAGCAGGAAGGCTCCAAGAGGACAGAATGGAACAATAATTAGAGAGCAGCTGAGAATGAAATACTAAAGGGACTAGAGATGTAAGGGACTGAACATAGCATTGAAAAGGTATTCAGGTTAGGCTGGTACAACAATAACAGAGACCTCATGTTGAAGATAGTGTTTGCAAACGAGACCACAAAGTAGATGATTCTAATAAGGAAAAACTACCTGCAATATGTGGGAGAATTAAAAAAAAAGATTCATCCAGAGGGAAATGACAAGGGAGGAGAGAGTCATGGCTACAGAAGCAAGGAAGAAGTGCAGGACGAGAGGCAAAAACCACGAAATCACAGCTCCCAACACATCTTCCTCAGTAGTGAGGGGGGAACCCACAACCAGTAACCCAGTAACTCCAGACTGAAGGGCAATTCCACCAACCTCCTGTGCATAGAAACCACCAATACCCTGAACCCTCCATGCCCCCACTCAAATGCTCAGCCAACTCTCCCTTCCCCCTCATCCCCACTCCCACCCTAGTACCCCTCCTCTACTCCTACTATGTCCCCCTCCACCATTTCCCCCACTGTCCATCCCTCCCCCTTCATCCCATACCCTCCCTGTACCTCCTTCACTTGACCCCCCATCCCTCACTCCAGTATCCTCTGAGACCCCGTTATTCACCCCGCAAATCCTCAAACCAATGGAACAGCTTCCCTCACCAGCAGAACGCTCACTATGAAGGGAACATGAGAAAGGACAGAAGAAAGTGAGTCTCAAGGCAATGTACAATAACATAGATAGGATTACGAGTAAAACAAATGAACTTGGAGAATGGGGACTTGAAGAAAACCAAGACATAATAGCACTCACAGAAACAAAGGTAACAAAAACCATAACAAATGCAGTGTTTCCACATGACTACTGTGTTGTGATGAGAGAGAGAGAAGGAAGAGGAGGTGGTGGTGTAGCTCTGCTGTTAAGAAAAGGCTGCAGTTTTGAGGAGATGGTTATTCTGGGCTGTGAAGGTTTCAGTGACTACATAACCGGTACCATAGCAACGGGAGGACAAACAATTATAGTCGTAGTCATATATAACCCATCAGCAAATGACAAAAGACTCAGACAGGAATATGACAGAAACAACATGGCCACCATTAACATAATAGAGAGAATGCAGCATTTCTTGCTAGCAGGAAGGGATCTGAACTAGTAATCATGGGAGACTTTAACCCATGGAAGATAGATTGGGAGAACAGAGACGCACATGGAGGACAAGATACATGGAAGCCAGAGGTCGGGCTTGGACCTCTGGTCCTGGTTATGGACCGGAGTCCAATCCAAACCTCGATCCGAGCCAATTTATAAATATTTTATGGGTATGATGGAGGGAAAGTATATGGAACACATAAGGATAAACGCAACCGAGCTGGAGAAAAACATATATGCATATGATTAGTTGATAAATGAAAAAGAATGTATGTAAAGCCTAGACATTGTATAACAGTCTTTTCTATAAATTATTTGAAAAAGAATGAGAAAATATAAAATAAGTAAAAGTCAAGTGCGCGTGTTAAGCTATAATGCGAATAAAAGACTGTGAGGGGGTAGTGTTCAAGTATAAATATATATATGTTTTTGTGAAAGAGGAAATATGATTCACACATTGGTGGTAGACAGTAAGCGGTAACCATGCTATTAGAACAAAATAATTTGAACTATCTAAAAAATAACTTGTTGACAAACAATAATGACATTGATAATAGGAGGTCTTGAACTAGATACTGACAGGGGGGGGGAGGAAACAACAAAAAGCCATGATAGTGGAAAGAAACTGAACTAAAGTTGTAAAGAATTTGAGAGTTGATTAATATATATGTAGTGTGAAGCGATGCTACTGGAAAACAGTAAGTAAACTTTATTTGAAAAAGAACATGAGAAGACTGAAAAGCATGGCATAGTGAAATCGGTAAAAATAAGAAGCATTAATGATCTTCATAAACATAACATAACATATCCACGACCGATATTAATACACTGTGAACTCTCTTAAAACTGGACACACCGTGAAATCTCGTCACTGTGAATAACTCTTCACTTTGCAAAACAAATTGTTGTTGACTATAAGTGTATCAATGAGAATAAAAATGACCACCTATGTTTTGGAGTGCTATTTTAGTCAAGAAATTATTAAAAAATGCTTGGAAATTGAATGTGAGGATCCTGTTTACCTCTTACTGCTCATAGATAATGGATGCTCTAAAGTATTTTCTTTATGGAACATGACTTCTTATTCAAACCCTTTTTAAAACTAGATGCAATAACCAAGTTATGTTTGCCATCTCTCAATATGGATGTAGGATGGTGGAAGTATTTTTTAAATTAGAAAATAATCTGAGAATAACTTTGATGATACGAATACTAATTGGTGACTTTGTGCTTATTCTCAAAACTTAGTTTCTGAAAAAAATGGATCCGGTGCTATGATTTGAAAACAGAAGTTGGGTGATGTGTGGTTTTTTGTGTGGACTCGGGAGATATGATCATCACATATAAGTTTCTCAAAGAAAATGATAAGCTAGGTAGGGACGCTTTATTTAACACACAAGACATCCATGCAGTAGTGAGAGTCCCTTTGATGGCTGTGCACGTGTCAATGAAAAATTAAGATGTGCAGAGATGTTTCGGAGTGCTATTTAAGTCAAGAAATGATACAAAAATTGTGTTTATTGACTAGTGAGAGGCAGAAGAAGAGACTATGAGGTATATGGTGTGATAACACAGTTAACACAAAATATTAAAATTTGTACGTAGTGATCACATCTCCCCAAACTCTTCTGTCTTCCAGCGTGGTATGGTACATATTTCACAAAGTGTTTCTTCCTAACTCATCCCTCTTAGTTCATGGACTAGTGGCACACCTTTGTTTAAAACAAAATCAACACACTCGAAAAGAAATGTGAAAAAACTAAATCTGCCCACATTATATTTGATGTGTTGAACTGCTTAAAGGAACCTTATTTGCTGGAAGAAACTTGTAATAGTTTAAAAGCCTGTGAAATAATGCGTGTTTTGTGTTTTGACTATTTAACTAATAGAGTATTTGCTACATTTTTCTTTGTTCTGTATTGCCATGCAAATAGTATAATGCAACATTTTGTCTGGCTCACTTAGCACAAGTGAAAAGAAAAGGCTTTTTGTGCAGGACAACTGGTCTAGCCATTCCTACGTAGGTAACGGCTATCAACTGAAAGTATGTTAAAACTAAAACTAAGCTCCTCTGTTAAAAAAAAAAAAAACACTCACCGACTATTCCATTGAGAATTACAAAAGGTGAAGATTAGACACCTGTAGGATCGAGCACTACTGGGGGATGAGAGAGGGGTGATGCTAGGTGACAGACAACTAAGCGATTTGGAGAGACAAGACCGAGCTCTAACGAAGGCCTGACCCTAACAGGGTCAGAATAACGGACAGACAGCGCAAACACCCCATAAACATGCTTCACATTTTCAAAAATTGTATTTGATCATCAGGCAGAAAGTTGATTTCCACGTTACGTTACGTTATGATGTAATGTGTTACAAGAACTAAACAAGTGTGCAGTAATAGTTTATTTGGTGTCTGGATGTAATGGAGTGGGTGCTAAACATGCTTCGCATTTTCAAAAATTATATTTGGACATCAGACAGAAAGTTGATTTCCACGCTATGTTACTAAGTGTAGGGGATAGAGGTATGCAGGAGCAGGTATGGTGTGGGATATTGTGGTCATTAACCCAGTTACGCGGCAGACATCAAGAGGTGTACTGATCGAGTGCTCGCACTTAAGTTATTAATGAATAACTTAAGAACATAAGAACATAAGAACAAAGGCAACTGCAGAAGGCCTATTGGCCCATACGAGGCAGCTCCTATTCTATAACCACCCAATCCCACTCATATACTTGTCCAACCCGTGCTTGAAACAATCGAGGGACCCCACCTCCACAATGTTACGCGGCAATTGGTTCCACAAATCAACAACCCTGTTACTGAACCAGTATTTACCCAAGTCTTTCCTAAATCTAAACTTATCCAATTTATATCCATTGTTTCGTGTTCTGTCCTGTGTTGATACTTTTAATACCCTATTAATATCCCCCCGGTTATGTCCATTCATCCACTTGTAAACCTCTATCATGTCACCCCTAACTCTTCGCCTTTCCAGTGAATGCAACTTAAGCTTTGTTAATCTTTCTTCATATGAAAGATTTCTAATTTGGGGAATTAACTTAGTCATCCTACGCTGGACACGTTCAAGTGAATTTATATCCATTCTATAATATGGCGACCAAAACTGAACTGCATAATCTAAATGGGGCCTAACTAGAGCAAGATAAGAACTATCTTGCATAGGGGAATTCTTTGGGGAATTAACTTAATGCATTCGGGTGCAATTGTCTGTACATAGGCAGCTAATTGATCACTCTAGCTAATTAGGGTAAATAGCTTCATCATAGTGAATTCACACAGCCCCAGCATGGAGCCCGTACCATGTCAATCATAAGACAAAGTTGGAAAAAGTTCAGTGGTATGCCACTAGGCTAGTCCCAGAACTAAGAGGCATGAGTTACGAGGAAAGGCTGAGAGAAATGCACGTCTCGACACTGGAAGACAGAGGAGTACATAAGAACATAAGAACATAAGAACAAAGGTAACTGCAGAAGGCCTATTGGCCCATACGAGGCAGCTCCTATTCTATAACCACCCAATCCCACTCATATACTTGTCCAACCCGTGCTTGAAACAATCGAGGGACCCCACCTCCACAATGTTACGCGGCAATTGGTTCCACAAATCAACAACCCTGTTACTGAACCAGTATTTACCCAAGTCTTTCCTAAATCTAAACTTATCCAATTTATACCCATTGTTTCGTGTTCTGTCCTGTGTTGATACTTTTAATACCCTATTAATATCCCCCCGGTTATGTCCATTCATCCACTTGTAAACCTCTATCATGTCACCCCTAACTCTTCGCCTTTCCAGTGAATGCAACTTAAGCTTTGTTAATCTTTCTTCATATGAAAGATTTCTAATTTGGGGAATTAACTTAGTCATCCTACGCTGGACACGTTCAAGTGAATTTATATCCATTCTATAATATGGCGACCAAAACTGAACTGCATAATCTAAATGGGGCCTAACTAGAGCAAGATATAGCTTGAGAACCACACCAGGTGTCTTGTTACTAACGCTGCGATTAATAAATCCAAGTGTCCGATTTGCCTTATTACGAACATTTATGCATTGATCCTTTTGTTTTAAATTCTTACTAATCATAACTCCCAGATCCCTTTCGCAATCCGACTTCGCAATCACAACACCTTCTAGCTCGTATCTTGTAACTCTATCATCATTACCTAACCTCAGAACTTTACATTTATCAGCATTAAACTGCATCTGCCAATCCTTTGACCATTTCAAAACCCTATCTAGATCAACTTGAAGTGATAGTGAGTCCTCCTCCGAATTAATTTCCCTACCGATTTTCGTATCATCGGCAAATTTGCAAATGTTGCTACTCAAACCTGAATCTAAATCATTTATATATATTATAAACAACAGAGGTCCCAGGACAGAGCCTTGAGGCACTCCACTTACAACATTTTCCCACTCTGACTTGATTCCATTTATACTAACTCTCTGTTTCCTTTGGTATAGCCATGCCCTAATCCAGCTTAATATAGCACCCCCAATACCATGAGACTCTATCTTTTTAATCAGTCTTTCATGTGGCACTGTATCAAAAGCTTTGCTAAAGTCAAGGTATACAACATCGCAATCCTTACCACTATCAACTGCCTCAACAATGCTAGAGTAAAAAGATAACAAATTTGTTAAAAATGAACGGCCATTTATAAAACCATGTTGCGACTCAATTATTAATTTATGTTTTTCAAGATGAAGACGAATTTTATTTGCTATTATAGATTCGAGTAACTTTCCCACAATAGACGTTAGGCTAATTGGTCGATAGTTAGATGCAAGTGATCTATCTCCTTTCTTAAAAACTGGTATCACATTAGCAACTTTCCAAAACTCTGGCACTCTGCCTGACTCTATTGATTTATTAAATATGGTTGACAGTGGGTCACAAAGCTCCTCTTTGCATTCTTTAAGCACCCTGGCAAACACTTCATCCGGCCCTGGGGATTTGTTTGGTTTGAGTTTTACTATTTGTTTAAGAACATCCTCCCTGGTAACTGCTAAACTCGTCAACCTGTCCTCGTCCCCACCCACATAGACTTGTTCGGCTGAAGGCATATTGTTAAGTTCCTCTTTAGTAAATACAGATACAAAATATTTATTAAAAATACTACTCATCTCTTCATCACTATCTGTTATTTGACCTGTCTCAGTTTTTAATGGACCTATCCTTTCCCTAGTCTTAGTACGATATAACTGAAAAAACCCTTTAGGATTTGTCTTTGCTTGCCCTGCTATGCGAACTTCATAGTTTCTTTTTGCTTTCCTTATCTCTTTTTTAACATTTCTAACCAGTTGTATGAATTCCTGTTCTAAAGTGACCTCCCCATTTTTAATCCTTTTGTACCAAGCTCTCTTTTTACCTATAAGGTTCTTCAAATTCTTTGTTATCCACTTTGGGTCATTAGTATTCGATCTATTCAATTTGTATGGTATACTACGTTCCTGTGCTTTGTTTAGAATATTCTTAAATAAGTTATATATTGAATCCACATCGAAATCCCCATTTAAGTCACCTATCGCTGGGTTCATGTCTCGCTCCAAGACCGGCCCACACCCCATACCCAAGACTTTCCAATCAATTTGACCCAAAAAATTTCTTAGGCTATTAAAATCAGCTTTTCGAAAATCTGGCACTTTAACAGAATTTTCTCCTACTGGTCTATTCCATTCTATGCTAAATCTGATTTCTTTGTGATCACTGCTCCCTAGCTCACTCCCTATTTCGATGTCATTAATTTGCGTTTCCCTGTTAGTTAACACTAAATCTAAAATATTATTTTCCCGTGTTGGTTCCTTAATGTGTTGCGTAAGAAAGCAATCGTCAATTAATTCTAGAAAATCTTCTGCTTCACTATTCCCTGTTTTGTTCAACAAGTTTATTCCGCTAAAATTAAAGTCACCCATGACATAAATACTGTTAGATCTAGATGCTCTAGATATTTCATCCCATAGATGCTTTGCTTCCATTCTGTCTAAATTTGGTGGCCTATATATTACTCCTATTATAATATTATTAGCTTTTTCGTTTAATTCAATCCAAATAGTTTCTGTGTGTGGCTCTGTTTTGATTCCCTCTTTGAGACTACATTTCAAATTGTCCCTAACATATATGGCTACTCCACCTCCTCGTCTAATATATCTATCTGTGTGAAATAGTTTAAATCCATATATTTGATATTCAGCTAATAGTTCTCTATTTTCTACATTCATCCACGTTTCGGTAAGTGCAATAATATCTATTTTTTCTGTGCAGACAAGAGCATTTAATTCGTTAATTTTATTTCTTAGACTTCTACTGTTAGTGTAATATACCCTAAGTGAATTGTTTTTTTGCGGACCTTCTCTTTCCCTGATCATTTTGCCAATTCCTTTCTCCCACAAACACATACTTTTATTACCTCCTTCCTCCAAATCAATTCCCATACCTCTATCTACTAACAGTTTAAACCCAAACAAACACCTCTAACCACTTCTTCTAACGAGTTCGCAACAGCAACAACCCCAGCTCTCGATAGATGCACCCCATCACGAGCATACATTTCATTTCTTCCATAGAAGTGTTCCCAGTTGTCTATGAAAGATATTGCATTTGATTTGCAATATCTTTCCAGCCGGCCATTGACACCAAGTGCCATGTCTCCCCTTACACCAAGAGAAAGTCTCCCCTTACACCAAGAGTAAGGGGAGACATGATCACCACCTACAAAATTCTCAGAGGAATTGACAAGGTTGATAAAGATAAACTGTTTAACATGGGTGGTACATACGCGAACAAGGTGACACAGGTGGAAACATGAGTACCCACATGAGCCACAAGGACGTTAGAAAAAACTTTTTCAGTGTCAGAGTAGTTAACAGGTGGAATGCATTACGCAATGATGTGGTGGAGGCTGACCCAATACACAGTTTCTGACCCAATCCTGCATCCTGAGCCCAGTAGGCTCAGAAATCTGTACACCGGTTGAATGATAGTTAAGAGGCGAGACCAAAGAGCCAGAGCTCAACCCCCGCAAACACAACTAGGTGAGTACAACTAGGTGAGTACACAGTAGTGAGGGACTGTCGGGAGGGCGACGAAAATTATGGTAACGTAATTGCTTTGGACAAATTATCTGTAGGATGGCTAATTAATGGCTCAAGATAATTAAGGTAATTAACGTCACTGGGTTTTGACTGACTGTCGTAGGGCGAAGTCATTGAGCTAACATAATTCGTTGGGATTATTTATATCTGTCTGTGGGACAGTTGATTAATAATGCAAGTAAATTAGGGTAATTAACACCTGCCACCTTGTGAATTCACAGTGTCTGATGAGACTTGCTTAGGCAGTGTGGAGAGTTACGTATTCATGTAGTATTAATTATCTGTCTTAAAAACTAAGACAGGTCAAATAACAGATAATGATGAAAAGATGAGTAGTATTTTTAATAAATATTTTAAATCTGTATTTACTAAAGAGGAACTTAACAATATGCCTTCAGCAGAACAAGTCTATGTGGGTGGGGACGAGGACAGGTTGACTACTTTAGCAGTTACCAGGGAGGATGTAATTAAACAAATAGTTAAACTCAAACTAAACAAATCCCCAGGGCCGGATGAAGTGTTTGCCAGGGTGCTTAAAGAATGTAAAGAGGAGCTTTCCGAGCCACTGTCAACCATATCTAATAAAACAATAGAGTTAGGCAGAGTGCCAGAGTTTTGGAAAGTTGCTAATGTGATACCAATTTTTAAGAAAGGAGATAGATCACTTGGGTCAAACTATCGACCAATTAGCCTAACGTCAATTGTGGGAAAGTTACTTGAATCGATAATTGCAAATAAAATTCGTCTTCATCTTGAAAAACACAAATTAATAAATGAGTCGCAACATGGTTTTACAAATGGCCGTTCATGTTTAACAAATTTGCTATCTTTTTATTCCAGCATAGTTGAGGCAGTTGATAGTGGTAAGGATTGTGATGTTGTGTACCTTGATTTTAGCAAAGCTTTTGATACAGTGCCACATGAAAGACTGATTAAAAAAATAGAGGCTCATGGTATTGGAGGTGCTATATAAGAACATAAGAACAAAGGCAACTGCAGAAGGCCTATTGGCCCATACGAGGCAGCTCCTATTTATAACCACCCAATCCCACTCATATACTTATCCAACCCGCGCTTGAAACAATCGAGGGACCCCTCCTCCAGCACGTTACGCGGTAATTGGTTCCACAAATCAACAACCCTGTTACTGAACCAGTATTTACCCAAGTCTTTCCTAAATCTAAACTTATCCAATTTATACCCATTTTTTCGTGTTCTGTCTTGTGTTGATACTTTTAATACCCTAATAATATCCCCTTTGTTATGTCCATTCATCCACTTGTAAACATCTATCATGTCACCCCTAACTCTTCGCCTTTCCAGTGAATGTAACTTAAGCTTTACTAATCTTTTTTCATATGAAAGATTTCTAATTTGGGGAATTAACTTAGTCATCCTACGCTGGACACATTCAAGTGAATTTATATCCATTCTATAATATGGCGACCAAAACTGAACTGCATAATCTAAATGGGGCCTAACTAGAGCAAGATATAGCTTGAGAACCACACCAGGAGTCTTGTTACTAATGCTGCGATTAATAAATCCAAGTGTCCGATTTGCCTTATTACGAACATTTATGCATTGATCCTTTTGTTTTAAATTCTTACTAATCATAACTCCCAGATCCCTTTCGCAATCTCAACACCATCTAGCTCGTATCTTGTAACTATCATCATTACCTAACCTCAGAACTTTACATTTATCAGCATTAAACTGCATCTGCCAATCCTTTGACCATTTCAAAACCCTATCCAGATCAACTTTGAAGTGATAGTGAGTCCTCCTCCGAATTAATTTCCCTACCGATTTTCGTATCATCGGCAAATTTGCAAATGTTGCTACTCAAACCTGAATCTAAATCATTTATATATATTATAAACAACAGAGGTCCTAGGACAGAGCCTTGAGGCACTCCACTTACAACATTTTCCCACTCTGACTTGATTCCAATTATACTAACTCTCTGTTTCCTTTGGTATAGCCATGCCCTAATCCAGCTTAATACAGCACCCCCAATTCCATGAGACTCTATCTTTTTAATCAGTCTTTCATGTGGCACTGTATCAAAAGCTTTGCTAATGTCAAGGTACACAACATCACAATCCTTACCACTATCAACTGCCTCAACTATGCTAGAATAAAAAGATAACAAATTTGTTAAACATGAACGGCCATTTATAAAACCATGTTGCGACTCAATTATTAAGAACATAAGAACATAAGAACAAAGGTAACTGCAGAAGGCCTATTGGCCCATACGAGGCAGCTCCTATAAGAACATAACATAAGAACAAAGGCAACTGCAGAAGGCCTATTGGCCCATACGAGGCAGCTCCTATTTATAACCACCCAATCCCACTCATATACATGTCCAACCCATGCTTGAAACAATCGAGGGACCCCACCTCCACAATGTTACGCGGCAATTGGTTCCGCGTAATTTCAATTGGTTTGGAATTTCGTATCATCGGCAAATACTATCTATAACCACCCAATCCCACTCATGTACTTGTCCAACCCGCGCTTGAAACAGTCGAGGGACCCCACCTCCACCACGTTACGAGGCAATTGGTTCCACAAATCAACAACCCTGTTACTGAACCAGTATTTACCCAAGTCTTTCCTAAATCTAAACTTATCCAATTTATACCCATTTTTCGTGTTCTGTCTTGTGTTGATATTTTTAATACCCTATTAATATCCCCCCTGTTATGTCCATTCATCCACTTGTAAACCTCTATCATGTCACCCCTAACTCTTCGCCTTTCCAGTGAATGCAACTTAGGCTTTGTTAATCTCTCTTCATATGAAAGATTTCTAATTTGGGGAATTAACTTAGTCATCCTACGTTAGACACGTTCAAGTGAATTTATATCCATTCTATAATACGGCGACCAAAACTGAACTGCATAATCTAAATGGGGCCTAACTAGAGCAAGATGTAGCTTAAGAACCACACCAGGTGTCTTGTTACTAACGCTTCGATTAATAAATCCCAGTGTCCTATTCGCCTTATTACGAACATTCATGCATTGATCCTTTTGTTTTAAATTCTTACTAATCATAACTCCCAGATCCCTTTCGCAATCTCAACACCATCTAGCTCGTATCTTGTAACTCTATCATCATTGCCTAGCCTCAGAACTTTACATTTATCAGCATTAAACTGCATTTGCTAATCCTTTGACCATTTCAAAACCAACTTGAAGTGATAGTAAGTCCTCCTCCGAATTAATTTCCCTACCGATTTTCGTATCATCGGCAAATTTGCAAATGTTGCTACTCAAACCTGAATCTAAATCATTTATATATATTATAAACAACAGAGGTCCCAGGACAGAGCCCTGAGGTACTCCACTAACAACATTATCCCACTCTGACTTAACCCCATTTATACTAACTCTCTGTTGCCTTTGGAATAGCCATGCCCTAATCCAACTTAATATAGCACCCCCAATACCATGAGCTTCTATTTTTTTAATTAAGAACATAAGAACATAAGAACAAAGGTAACTGCAGAAGGCCTATTGGCCCATACGAGGCAGCTCCTATTCTATAACCACTCAATCCCACTCATATACTTGTCCAACCCGCGCTTGAAACAATCGAGGGACCCCACCTCCACAATGTTACGCGGCAATTGGTTCCACAAATCAACAACCCTGTTACTGAACCAGTATTTACCCAAGTCTTTCCTAAATCTAAACTTATCCAATTTATATCCATTGTTTCGTGTTCTGTCCTGTGTTGATACTTTTAATACCCTATTAATATCCCCCCGGTTATGTCCATTCATCCACTTGTAAACCTCTATCATGTCACCCCTAACTCTTCGCCTTTCCAGTGAATGCAACTTAAGCTTTGTTAATCTTTCTTCATATGAAAGATTTCTAATTTGGGGAATTAACTTAGTCATCCTACGCTGGACACGTTCAAGTGAATTTATATCCATTCTATAATATGGCGACCAAAATTGAACTGCATAATCTAAATGGGGCCTAACTAGAGCAAGATATAGCTTGAGAACCACACCAGGTGTCTTGTTACTAACGCTGCGATTAATAAATCCAAGTGTCCGATTTGCCTTATTACGAACATTTATGCATTGATCCTTTTGTTTTAAATTCTTACTAATCATAACTCCCAGATCCCTTTCGCAATCCGACTTCGCAATCACAACACCATCTAGCTCGTATCTTGTAACTCTATCATCATTACCTAACCTCAGAACTTTACATTTATCAGCATTAAACTGCATCTGCCAATCCTTTGACCATTTCAAAACCCTATCTAGATCAACTTGAAGTGATATCGTACTTTTACGATATCACTTGAAGCTATCAAGATATAGCTTCAGTTATATCGTACTTATTATATCGTATATTATATCGTATCGTACAAGATATAGCTTCAGTTATATAGCTTTCAGTTATATCGTACTTTTCAGTTATATCGTACTAAGACTAGGGAAAGGATAGGTCCATTAAAAACTGAGACAGGTCAAATAACAGATAGTGATGAAGAGATGAGTAGTATTTTTAATAAATATTTTGTATCTGTATTTACTAAAGAGGAACTTAACAATATGCCTTCAGCCGAACAAGTCTATGTGGGTGGGGACGAGGACAGGTTGACGAGTTTAGCAGTTACCAGGGTGTTCTTAAACAAATAGTAAAACTCAAACCAAACAAATCCCCAGGGCCGGATGAAGTGTTTGCTAGGGTGCTTAAAGAATGCAAAGAGGAGCTTTGTGACCCACTGTCAACCATATTTAATAAATCAATAGAGTCAGGCAGAGTGCCAGAGTTTTGGAAAGTTGCTAATGTGATACCAGTTTTTAAGAAAGGAGATAGATCACTTGCGTCTAACTATCGACCAATTAGCCTAACGTCTATTGTGGGAAAGTTACTCGAATCTATAATAGCAAATAAAATTCGTCTTCATCTTGAAAAACATAAATTAATAATTGAGTTTAATATGCCTTCAGCCGAACAAGTCTATGTGGGTGGGGACGAGGACAGGTTGACGAGTTTAGCAGTTACCAGGGAGGATGTTCTTAAACAAATAGTAAAACTCAAACCAAACAAATCCCCAGGACCGGATGAAGTGTTTGCTAGGGTGCTTAAAGAATGCAAAGAGGAGCTTTGTGACCCACTGTCAACCATATTTAATAAATCAATAGAGTCAGGCAGAGTGCCAGAGTTTTGGAAAGTTGCTAATGTGATACCAGTTTTTAAGAAAGGAGATAGATCACTTGCGTCTAACTATCGACCAATTAGCCTAACGTCTATTGTGGGAAAGTTACTCGAATCTATAATAGCAAATAAAATTCGTCTTCATCTTGAAAAACATAAATTAATAATTGAGTCGCAACATGGTTTTATAAATGGCCGTTCATGTTTAACAAATTTGTTATCTTTTTATTCTAGCATTGTTGAGGCAGTTGATAGTGGTAAGGATTGCGATGTTGTATACCTTGACTTTAGCAAAGCTTTTGATACAGTGCCACATGAAAGACTGATTAAAAAAATAGAGTCTCATGGTATTGGGGGTGCTATATTAAGCTGGATTAGGGCATGGCTATACCAAAGGAAACAGAGAGTTAGTATAAATGGAATCAAGTCAGAGTGGGAAAATGTTGTAAGTGGAGTGCCTCAAGGCTCTGTCCTGGGACCTCTGTTGTTTATAATATATATAAATGATTTAGATTCAGGTTTGAGTAGCAACATTTGCAAATTTGCCGATGATACGAAAATCGGTAGGGAAATTAATTCGGAGGAGGACTCACTATCACTTCAAGTTGATCTAGATAGGGTTTTGAAATGGTCAAAGGATTGGCAGATGCAGTTTAATGCTGATAAATGTAAAGTTCTGAGGTTAGGTAATGATGATATAGGTAATATGATATAGATGATATTAGGTAATGATGATGATGATGGTATAAAACAGCCATAGAGTTAGTTAGGAGCAAGGGAGGAATCCCGATCATATGTGGCATTCTTCCAAGAAAGGGAGTGGGAAATGAATGGATATCGAGGGCACTTGGTGTCAATTGCCGGCTGGAAAGATATTGCAAATCAAATGCAATATCTTTCATAGACAACTGGGAACACTTCTATGGAAGAAATGAAATGTATGCTCGTGATGGGGTGCATCTATCGAGAGCTGGGGTTGTTGCTGTTGCGAACTCGTTAGAAGAAGTGGTTAGAGGTGTTTGTTTGGGTTTAAACTGTTAGTAGATAGAGGTATGGGAATTGATTTGGAGGAAGGAGGTAATAAAAGTATGTGTTTGTGGGAGAAAGGAATTGGCAAAACGATCAGGGAAAGAGAAGGTCCGCAAAATAACAATTCACTTAGGGTATATTACACTAACAGTAGAAGTCTAAGAAATAAAATTAACGAATTAAATGCTCTTGTCTGCACAGAAAAAATAGATATTATTGCACTTACCGAAACGTGGATGAATGTAGAAAATAGAGAACTATTAGCTGAATATCAAATATATGGATTTAAACTATTTCACACAGATAGATATATTAGACGAGGAGGTGGAGTAGCTATATATGTTAGGGACAATTTGAAATGTAGTCTCAAAGAGGGAATCAAAACAGAGCCACACACAGAAACTATTTGGATTGAATTAAACGAAAAAGCTAATAATATTATAATAGGAGTAATATATAGGCCACCAAATTTAGACAGAATGGAAGCAAAGCATCTATGGGATGAAATATCTAGAGCATCTAGATCTAACAGTATTTATGTCATGGGTGACTTTAATTTTAGCGGAATAAACTGGTTGAACAAAACAGGGAATAGTGAAGCAGAAGATTTTCTAGAATTAATTGACGATTGCTTTCTTACGCAACACATTAAGGAACCAACACGGGAAAATAATATTTTAGATTTAGTGTTAACAAACAGGGAAACGCAAATTAATGACATCGAAATAGGGAGTGAGCTAGGGAGCAGTGATCACAAAGAAATCAGATTTAGCATAGAATGGAATAGACCAGTAGGAGAAAATTCTGTTAAAGTGCCAGATTTTCGAAAAGCTGATTTTAATAGCCTAAGAAATTTTTTGGGTCAAATTGATTGGAAAGTCTTGGGTATGGGGTGTGGGCCGGTCTTGGAGCGAGACATGAACCCAGCGATAGGTGACTTAAATGGGGATTTCGATGTGGATTCAATATATAACTTATTTAAGAATATTCTAAACATAGCACAGGAACGTAGTATACCATACAAATTGAATAGATCGAATACTAATGACCCAAAGTGGATAACAAAGAATTTGAAGAACCTTATAGGTAAAAAGAGAGCTTGGTACAAAAGGATTAAAAATGGGGAGGTCACTTTAGAACAGGAATTCGTACAACTGGTTAGAAATGTTAAAAAAGAGATAAGGAAAGCAAAAAGAAACTATGAAGTCCGCATAGCAGGGCAAGCAAAGACAAATCCTAAAGGGTTTTTTCAGTTATATCGTACTAAGACTAGGGAAAGGATAGGTCCATTAAAAACTGAGACAGGTCAAATAACAGATAGTGATGAAGAGATGAGTAGTATTTTTAATAAATATTTTGTATCTGTATTTACTAAAGAGGAACTTAACAATATGCCTTCAGCCGAACAAGTCTATGTGGGTGGGGACGAGGACAGGTTGACGAGTTTAGCAGTTACCAGGGAGGATGTTCTTAAACAAATAGTAAAACTCAAACCAAACAAATCCCCAGGGCCGGATGAAGTGTTTGCCAGGGTGCTTAAAGAATGCAAAGAGGAGCTTTGTGACCCACTGTCAACCATATTTAATAAATCAATAGAGTCAGGCAGAGTGCCAGAGTTTTGGAAAGTTGCTAATGTGATACCAGTTTTTAAAAAGGAGATAGATCACTTGCGTCTAACTATCGACCAATTAGCCTAACGTCTATTGTGGGAAAGTTACTCGAATCTATAATAGCAAATAAAATTCGTCTTCATCTTGAAAAACATAAATTAATAATTGAGTCGCAACATGGTTTTATAAATGGCCGTTCATGTTTAACAAATTTGTTATCTTTTTATTCTAGCATTGTTGAGGCAGTTGATAGTGGTAAGGATTGCGATGTTGTATACCTTGACTTTAGCAAAGCTTTTGATACAGTACCACATGAAAGACTGATTAAAAAAATAGAGTCTCATGGTATTGGGGGTGCTATATTAAGCTGGATTAGGGCATGGCTATACCAAAGGAAACAGAGAGTTAGTATAAATGGAATCAAGTCAGAGTGGGAAAATGTTGTAAGTGGAGTGCCTCAAGGCTCTGTCCTGGGACCTCTGTTGTTTATAATATATATAAATGATTTAGATTCAGGTTTGAGTAGCAACATTTGCAAATTTGCCGATGATACGAAAATCGGTAGGGAAATTAATTCGGAGGAGGACTCACTATCACTTCAAGTTGATCTAGATAGGGTTTTGAAATGGTCAAAGGATTGGCAGATGCAGTTTAATGCTGATAAATGTAAAGTTCTGAGGTTAGGTAATGATGATAGAGTTACAAGATACGAGCTAGATGGTGTTGTGATTGCGAAGTCGGATTGCGAAAGGGATCTGGGAGTTATGATTAGTAAGAATTTAAAACAAAAGGATCAATGCATAAATGTTCGTAATAAGGCAAATCGGACACTTGGATTTATTAATCGCAGCGTTAGTAACAAGACACCTGGTGTGGTTCTCAAGCTATATCTTGCTCTAGTTAGGCCCCATTTAGATTATGCAGTTCAGTTTTGGTCGCCATATTATAGAATGGATATAAATTCACTTGAACGTGTCCAGCGTAGGATGACTAAGTTAATTCCCCAAATTAGAAATCTTTCATATGAAGAAAGATTAACAAAGCTTAAGTTGCATTCACTGGAAAGGCGAAGAGTTAGGGGTGACATGATAGAGGTTTACAAGTGGATGAATGGACATAACCGGGGGGATATTAATAGGGTATTAAAAGTATCAACACAGGACAGAACACGAAACAATGGATATAAATTGGATAAGTTTAGATTTAGGAAAGACTTGGGTAAATACTGGTTCAGTAACAGGGTTGTTGATTTGTGGAACCAATTGCCGCGTAACATTGTGGAGGTGGGGTCCCTCGATTGTTTCAAGCACGGGTTGGACAAGTATATGAGTGGGATTGGGTGGTTATAGAATAGGAGCTGCCTCGTATGGGCCAATAGGCCTTCTGCAGTTACCTTTGTTCTTATGTTCTTATGTTCTTATGATAGAGTTACAAGATACGAGCTAGATGGTGTTGTGATTGCGAAGTCGGATTGCGAAAGGGATTTGGGAGTTATGATTAGTAAGAATTTAAAACAAAAGGATCAATGCATAAATGTTCGTAATAAGGCAAATCGGACACTTGGATTTATTAATCGCAGCGTTAGTAACAAGACACCTGGTGTGGTTCTCAAGCTATATCTTGCTCTAGTTAGGCCCCATTTAGATTATGCAGTTCAGTTTTGGTCGCCATATTATAGAATGGATATAAATTCACTTGAACGTGTCCAGCGTAGGATGACTAAGTTAATTCCCCAAATTAGAAATCTTTCATATGAAGAAAGATTAACAAAGCTTAAGTTGCATTCACTGGAAAGGCGAAGAGTTAGGGGTGACATGATAGAGGTTTACAAGTGGATGAATGGACATAACCGGGGGGATATTAATAGGGTATTAAAAGTATCAACACAGGACAGAACACGAAACAATGGATATAAATTGGATAAGTTTAGATTTAGGAAAGACTTGGGTAAATACTGGTTCAGTAACAGGGTTGTTGATTTGTGGAACCAATTGCCGCGTAACATTGTGGAGGTGGGGTCCCTCGATTGTTTCAAGCACGGGTTGGACAAGTATATGAGTGGGATTGGGTGGTTATAGAATAGGAGCTGCCTCGTATGGGCCAATAGGCCTTCTGCAGTTACCTTTGTTCTTATGTTCTTATGTTCTTATGAGTCGCAACATGGTTTTATAAATGGCCGTTCATGTTTAACAAATTTGTTATCTTTTTATTCTAGCATTGTTGAGGCAGTTGATAGTGGTAAGGATTGCGATGTTGTATACCTTGACTTTAGCAAAGCTTTTGATACAGTGCCACATGAAAGACTGATTAAAAAAATAGAGTCTCATGGTATTGGGGGTGCTATATTAAGCTGGATTAGGGCATGGCTATACCAAAGGAAACAGAGAGTTAGTATAAATGGTATCAAGTCAGAGTGGGAAAATGTTGTAAGTGGAGTGCCTCAAGGCTCTGTCCTGGGACCTCTGTTGTTTATAATATATATAAATGATTTAGATTCAGGTTTGAGTAGCAACATTTGCAAATTTGCCGATGATACGAAAATCGGTAGGGAAATTAATTCGGAGGAGGACTCACTATCACTTCAAGTTGATCTAGATAGGGTTTTGAAATGGTCAAAGGATTGGCAGATGCAGTTTAATGCTGATAAATGTAAAGTGCTGAGGTTAGGTAATGATGATAGAGTTACAAGATACGAGCTAGATGGTGTTGTGATTGCGAAGTCGGATTGCGAAAGGGATCTGGGAGTTATGATTAGTAAGAATTTAAAACAAAAGGATCAATGCATAAATGTTCGTAATAAGGCAAATCGGACACTTGGATTTATTAATCGCAGCGTTAGTAACAAGACACCTGGTGTGGTTCTCAAGCTATATCTTGCTCTAGTTAGGCCCCATTTAGATTATGCAGTTCAGTTTTGGTCGCCATATTATAGAATGGATATAAATTCACTTGAACGTGTCCAGCGTAGGATGACTAAGTTAATTCCCCAAATTAGAAATCTTTCATATGAAGAAAGATTAACAAAGCTTAAGTTGCATTCACTGGAAAGGCGAAGAGTTAGGGGTGACATGATAGAGGTTTACAAGTGGATGAATGGACATAACCGGGGGGATATTAATAGGGTATTAAAAGTATCAACACAGGACAGAACACGAAACAATGGATATAAATTGGATAAGTTTAGATTTAGGAAAGACTTGGGTAAATACTGGTTCAGTAACAGGGTTGTTGATTTGTGGAACCAATTGCCGCGTAACATTGTGGAGGTGGGGTCCCTCGATTGTTTCAAGCACGGGTTGGACAAGTATATGAGTGGGATTGGGTGGTTATAGAATAGGAGCTGCCTCGTATGGGCCAATAGGCCTTCTGCAGTTACCTTTGTTCTTATGTTCTTCTTATGATAGTGAGTCCTCCTCCGAATTAATTTCCCTACCGATTTTCGTATCATCGGCAAATTTGCAAATGTTGCTACTCAAACCTGAATCTAAATCATTTATATATATTATAAACAACAGAGGTCCCAGGACAGAGCCTTGAGGCACTCCACTTACAACATTTTCCCACTCTGACTTGATTCCATTTATACTAACTCTCTGTTTCCTTTGGTATAGCCATGCCCTAATCCAGCTTAATATAGCACCCCCAATACCATGAGACTCTATTTTTTTAATCAGTCTTTCATGTGGCACTGTATCAAAAGCTTTGCTAAAGTCAAGGTATACAACATCGCAATCCTTACCACTATCAACTGCCTCAACAATGCAAGAATAAAAAGATAACAAATTTGTTAAACATGAACGGCCATTTATAAAACCATGTTGCGACTCAATTATTAATTTATGTTTTTCAAGATGAAGACGAATTTTATTTGCTATTATAGATTCGAGTAACTTTCCCACAATAGACGTTAGGCTAATTGGTCGATAGTTAGACGCAAGTGATCTATCTCCTTTCTTAAAAACTGGTATCACATTAGCAACTTTCCAAAACTCTGGCACTCTGCCTGACTCTATTGATTTATTAAATATGGTTGACAGTGGGTCACAAAGCTCCTCTTTGCATTCTTTAAGCACCCTGGCAAACACTTCATCCGGCCCTGGGGATTAGTTTGGTTTGAGTTTTACTATTTGTTTAAGAACATCCTCCCTGGTAACTGCTAAGCTCGTCAACCTGTCCTCGTCCCCATCCACATAGACTTGTTCGGCTGAAGGCATATTGTTAAGTTCCTCTTTAGTAAATACAGATACAAAATATTTATTAAAAATACTACTCATCTCTTCATCACTATCTGTTATTTGACCTGTCTCAGTTTTTAATGGACCTATCCTTTCCCTAGTCTTAGTACGATATAACTGAAAAAACCCTTTGGGATTTGTCTTTGCTTGCCCTGCTATGCGAACTTCATAGTTTCTTTTTGCTTTCCTTATCTCTTTTTTAACATTTCTAACCAGTTGTACGAATTTCTGTTCTAAAGTGATCTCCCCATTTTTAATCCTTTTGTACCAAGCTCTCTTTTTACCTATAAGGTTCTTCATATTCTTTGTTATCCACTTTGGATCATTAGTATTCGATCTATTCAATTTGTATGGTATACTACGTTCCTGTGCTTTGTTTAGAATATTCTTAAATAAGTTATATATTGAATCCACATCGAAATCCCCATTTAAGAACATAAGAACAAAGGCAACTGCAGAAGGCCTGTTGGCCCATACGAGGCAGCTCCTATTCTATAACCACCCAATCCCACTCATATACTTGTCCAACCCGTGCTTGAAACAATCGAGGGACCCCACCTCCACAATGTTACGCGGCAATTGGTTCCACAAATCAACAACCCTGTTACTGAACCAGTATTTACCCAAGTCTTTCCTAAATCTAAACTTATCCAATTTATACCCATTGTTTCGTGTTCTGTCCTGTGTTGATACTTTTAATACCCTATTAATATCCCCCCGGTTATGTCCATTCATCCACTTGTAAACCTCTATCATGTCACCCCTAACTCTTCGCCTTTCCAGCGAATGCAACTTAAGCTTTGTTAATCTTTCTTCATATGAAAGATTTCTAATTTGGGGAATTAACTTAGTCATCCTACGCTGGACACGTTCAAGTGAATTTATATCCATTCTATAATATGGCGACCAAAATTGAACTGCATAATCTAAATGTGGCCTAACTAGAGCAAGATATAGCTTGAGAACCACACCAGGTGTCTTGTTACTAACGCTGCGATTAATAAATCCAAGTGTCCGATTTGCCTTATTACGAACATTTATGCATTGATCCTTTTGTTTTAAATTCTTGCTAATCATAACTCCCAGATCCCTTTCACAATTCGACTTCGCAATCTCAACACCATCTAGCTCGTATTTTGTTACCCTATCATCATTACCTAACCTCAGAACTTTACATTTATCAGCATTAAACTGCATCTGCCAATCCTTTGACCATTTCAAAACCCTATCTAGATCAACTTGAAGTGATAGTGAGTCCTCCTCCGAATTAATTTCCCTACCGATTTTCGTATCATCGGCAAATTTGCAAATGTTGCTACTCAAACCTGAATCTAAATCATTTATATATATTATAAACAACAGAGGTCCCAGGACAGAGCCTTGAGGCACTCCACTTACAACATTTTCCCACTCTGACTTGATTCCATTTATACTAACTCTCTGTTTCCTTTGGTATAGCCATACCCTAATCCAGCTTAATATAGCACCCCCAATACATAAGAACATAAGAACATAAGAACAAAGGTAACTGCAGAAGGCCTATTGGCCCATACGAGGCAGCTCCTATTCTATAACCACCCAATCCCACTCATATACTTGTCCAACCCGTGCTTGAAACAATCGAGGGACCCCACCTCCACAATGTTACGCGGCAATTGGTTCCACAAATCAACAACCCTGTTACTGAACCAGTATTTACCCAAGTCTTTCCTAAATCTAAACTTATCCAATTTATATCCGTTGTTTCGTGTTCTGTCCTGTGTTGATACTTTTAATACCCTATTAATATCCCCCCGGTTATGTCCATTCATCCACTTGTAAACCTCTATCATGTCACCCCTAACTCTTCGCCTTTCCAGTGAATGCAACTTAAGCTTTGTTAATCTTTCTTCATATGAAAGATTTCTAATTTGGGGAATTAACTTAGTCATCCTACGCTGGACACGTTCAAGTGAATTTATATCCATTCTATAATATGGCGACCAAAACTGAACTGCATAATCTAAATGGGGCCTAACTAGAGCAAGATATAGCCTGAGAACCACACCAGGTGTCTTGTTACTAACACTGCGATTAATAAATCCAAGTGTCCGATTTGCCTTATTACGAACATTTATGCATTGATCCTTTTGTTTTAAATTCTTACTAATCATAACTCCCAGATCCCTTTCGCAATCCGACTTCGCAATCACAACACCATCTAGCTCGTATCTTGTAACTCTATCATCATTACCTAACCTCAGAACTTTACATTTATCAGCATTAAACTGCATCTGCCAATCCTTTGACCATTTCAAAACCCTATCTAGATCAACTTGAAGTGATAGTGAGTCCTCCTCCGAATTAATTTCCCTACCGATTTTCGTATCATCGGCAAATTTGCAAATGTTGCTACTCAAACCTGAATCTAAATCATTTATATATATTATAAACAACAGAGGTCCCAGGACAGAGCCTTGAGGCACTCCACTTACAACATTTTCCCACTCTGACTTGATTCCATTTATACTAACTCTCTGTTTCCTTTGGTATAGCCATGCCCTAATCCAGCTTAATATAGCACCCCCAATACCATGAGACTCTATCTTTTTAATCAGTCTTTCATGTGGCACTGTATCAAAAGCTTTGCTAAAGTCAAGGTATACAACATCGCAATCCTTACCACTATCAACTGCCTCAACAATGCTAGAATAAAAAGATAACAAATTTGTTAAACATGAACGGCCATTTATAAAACCATGTTGCGAGTCAGGCAGATAGAGTCAGGCAGAGTGCCAGAGTTTTGGAAAGTTGCTAATGTGATACCAGTTTTTAAGAAAGGAGATAGATCACTTGCGTCTAACTATCGACCAATTAGCCTAACGTCTATTGTGGGAAAGTTACTCGAATCCATAATAGCAAATAAAATTCGTCTTCATCTTGAAAAACATAAATTAATAATTGAGTCGCAACATGGTTTTATAAATGGCCGTTCATGTTTAACAAATTTGTTATCTTTTTATTCTAGCATTGTTGAGGCAGTTGATAGTGGTAAGGATTGCGATGTTGTATACCTTGACTTTAGCAAAGCTTTTGATACAGTGCCTCATGAAAGACTGATTAAAAAGATAGAGTCTCATGGTATTGGGGGTGCTATATTAAGCTGGATTAGGGCATGGCTATACCAAAGGAAACAGAGAGTTAGTATAAATGGAATCAAGTCAGAGTGGGAAAATGTTGTAAGTGGAGTGCCTCAAGGCTCTGTCCTGGGACCTCTGTTGTTTATAATATATATAAATGATTTAGATTCAGGTTTGAGTAGCAACATTTGCAAATTTGCCGATGATACGAAAATCGGTAGGGAAATTAATTCGGAGGAGGACTCACTATCACTTCAAGTTGATCTAGATAGGGTTTTGAAATGGTCAAAGGATTGGCAGATGCAGTTTAATGCTGATAAATGTAAAGTTCTGAGGTTAGGTAATGATGATAGAGTTACAAGATACGAGCTAGATGGTGTTTTGATTGCGAAGTCGGATTGCGAAAGGGATCTGGGAGTTATGATTAGTAAGAATTTAAAACAAAAGGATCAATGCATAAATGTTCGTAATAAGGCAAATCGGACACTTGGATTTATTAATCGCAGCGTTAGTAACAAGACACCTGGTGTGGTTCTCAAGCTATATCTTGCTCTAGTTAGGCCCCATTTAGATTATGCAGTTCAGTTTTGGTCGCCATATTATAGAATGGATATAAATTCACTTGAACGTGTCCAGCGTAGGATGACTAAGTTAATTCCCCAAATGAGAAATCTTTCATATGAAGAAAGATTAACAAAGCTTAAGTTGCATTCACTGGAAAGGCGAAGAGTTAGGGGCGACATGATAGAGGTTTACAAGTGGGTGAATGGACATAACAAGGGGGATATTAATAGGGTATTAAAAGTATCAACACAGGACAGAACACGAAACAATGGGTATAAATTGGATAAGTTTAGATTTAGGAAAGACTTGGGTAAATACTGGTTCAGTAACAGGGTTGTAGATTTGTGGAACCAATTGCCGCGTAACGTGGTGGAGGTGGGGTCGCTCGATTGTTTCAAGCGTGGGTTGGACAAGTATATGAGTGGGATTGGGTGGTTATAGAATAGGAGCTGCCTCGTATGGGCCAATAGGCCTTCTGCAGTCGCCTTTGTTCTTATGTTCTTATGTTCTTATGACGTTAGGCTAATTGGTCGATAGTTAGACGCAAGTGATCTATCTCCTTTCTTAAAAACTGGTATCACATTAGCAACTTTCCAAAACTCTGGCACTCTGCCTGTCTCTATTGATTTATTAAATATAGTTGACAGTGGGTCACAAAGCTCCTCTTTGCATTCTTTAAGCACCCTGGCAAACACTTCATCCGGCCCTGGGGATTTGTTTGGTTTGAGTTTTACTATTTGTTTAAGAACATCCTCCCTGGTAACTGCTAAACTCGTCAACCTGTCCTCGTCCCCACCCACATAGACTTGTTCGGCTGAAGGCATATTGTTAAGTTCCTCTTTAGTAAATACAGATACAAAATATTTATTAAAAATACTACTCATCTCTTCATCACTATCTGTTATTTGACCTGTCTCAGTTTTTAATGGACCTATCCTTTCCCTAGTCTTGGTACGATATAACTGAAAAAACCCTTTAGGATTTGTCTTTGCTTGCCCTGCTATGCGAACTTCATAGTTTCTTTTTGCTTTCCTTATCTCTTTTTTAACATTTCTAACCAGTTGTACGAATTCCTGTTCTAAAGTGACCTCCCCATTTTTAATCCTTTTGTACCAAGCTCTCTTTTTACCTATAAGGTTCTTCAAATTCTTTGTTATCCACTTTGGGTCATTAGTATTCGATCTATTCAATTTGTATGGTATACTACGTTCCTGTGCTTTGTTTAGAATATTCTTAAATAAGTTATATATTGAATCCACATCGAAATCCCCATTTAAGTCACCTATCGCTGGGTTCATGTCTCGCTCCAAGACCGGCCCCCACCCCATACCCAAGACTTTCCAATCAATTTGACCCAAAAAAATTCTTAGGCTATTAAAATCAGCTTTTGGAAAATCTGGCACTTTAACAGAATTTTCTCCTACTGGTCTATTCCATTCTATGCTAAATCTGATTTAAGTCACCTATCGCTGGGTTCATGTCTCGCTCCAAGACCGGCCCACACCGCATAGCCAAGGCTTTCCAATCAATTTGACCTAAAAATTTCTTAGGCTATTAAAATCAGCTTTTCGAAAATCTGGCACTTTAACAGAATTTTCTCCTACTGGTCTATTCCATTCTATGCTAAATCTGATTTCTTTGTGATCACTGTTCCCTAGCTCACTCCCTATTTCGATGTCATTAATTTGTGTTTCCCAAAACACAAATTAAACACATATTAAGTTGGATTAGGGCATGGCTATTCCAAAGGAAACAGAGAGTTAGTATAAATGGGGTTAAGTCAGAGTTGGAAAATGTTGTAAGTGGAGTGCCTCAAGGCTCTGTCCTGGGACCTCTGTTGTTTATAATATATATCCATGATTTAGATTCAGGTCTGAGTAACAACATTTGCAAATTTACCGATGATACAAAAATCGGCAGGGAAATTAACACGGAAGACGACTCGCTATCACTTCAAGTTGATCTAAATAGGGGTTTGAAATGGTCAAAGGATTGGCAGATGCAGTTTAATGCTGATAATTGTAAAGTTTTGAGGCTAGGTAATGATGATAGAGTTACAAGATACGAGCTAGATGGTGTTGAGATTGCGCAGTTGAATTGCGAAAGGGATCTGGGAGTTATGATAAGTAAGAATTTAAAGCAAAAGGATCAATGCATGAATGTTCGTAATAAGGCAAATAGGACACTGGGATTTATTAATCTAAGCGTTAGTAACAAGACACCTGGTGTGGTTCTTCAGCTATATCTTGCTCTGGTTAGGCCCCATTTAGATTATGCAGTTCAGGTTTGGTCGCCTTACTATAGAATGGATATAAATTCACTTGAACGTGTCCAGGGTAGGATGACTAAGTTAATTCCCCAAATTAGAAACCTTTCATATGAAGACAGATTAACAAAGCTTAAATTGCATTCACTGGAAAGGCAAAGAGTTGGGGGTGACATGATAGAGGTTTACAAGTGGATGAATGGACATAACAAAGGAGATATTAATAGGGTATTAAAAGTATCAACACAAGACAGAACACGAAACAATGGGTATAAATTGAATAAGTTTAGATTTAGGAATGACTTGGGTAAATACTGGTTCGGTAACAGGGTTGTTGATTTGTGGAACCAATTACCACGTAACGTGGTGGAGGTGGGGTCCCTCCATTGTTTCAAGCGCGGGTTGGACAAGTATATGAGTGGGATTGGGTGGTTATAGATAGGAACTGCCTCGTATGGGCCAATAGGCCTTCTGCAGTTACCTTTGTTCTTATGTTCTTATGTCTGGGGACAGCTAATTAATTAATCAAGTTAACAAGGGTAATTAACACTCATGAAAGTAATTTTGCTACAGACTGTGGAGGTAACTGTAGACAGGGTGACAGTAATGTCAGCGTAAACTCAAAGTCAGTCGGTCAGGTGAAGTCAAAGTCAGTCGGTCAGGTGAAGTCACAGTGAGAGGTTGTGTTAACCGGAGCTCCTGAGTGTTGTTATAGCAATATGGAAGTTGTAGTGAAGGACCTGGTGACTCTAGTGGGAGCCCTGAGGACAGAGTTGGACTCTCTGCGGGAGGAGGTGCGTCAGCTTAAAAAACAACGAGAAGTAACGAAGGAGGAGACCAGCAGTAAAGGGACCTCGTCCTGGAGAGTTGCGAAAGACAGGGGCCTTAAGAAGACTTTGATAAAGCCGCCTTCAAACGCCATAGCAACTTCAAATTCATTTGACGTTTTGGAGGACGAGTGCTGTGGAGAGACTGTGGATCGCGCAAAAGGGAAAGCAACGAAGAGAAAGGAAGCGCAGGCCCCTCAGAAAGTAAAGGAAGTACCTAAGCAAACATTAGTTGTGGGAGATTCCCAGATAAGGTATTTGGATAGAACGTTTTGTGCTAGAGATAGGGGGAACAGGTTAAGGGTTTGCTATCCCGGAGCTGGCATTGGTGATATTATAAACAACATGAATGATATTATGGCTGGTAATGGGAACAATCCCATTATTTGCATTAGCGTGGGAGGAAATGATGTTGGTCGAGTCAGGAGTGAGGAACTGATTCAGAGGTATAAAACAGCCATAGAGTTGGTTAGGAGCAAGGGAGGAGTCCCGATCATATGTGGCATTCTTCCAAGAAAGGGAGTGGGAAATGAATGGATATCGAGGGCACTTGGTGTCAATTGCCGGCTGGAAAGATATTGCAAATCAAATGCAATATCTTTCATAGACAACTGGGAACACTTCTATGGAAGAAATGAAATGTATGCTCGTGATGGGGTGCATCTACCGAGAGCTGGGGTTGTTGCTGTTGCGAACTCGCTAGAAGAAGTGGTTAGAGGTATTTGTTTGGGTTTAAACTGTTAGTAGATAGAGGTATGGGAATTGATTTGGAGGAAGGAGGTAATAAAAGTATGTGTTTGTGGGAGAAAGGAATTGGCAAAACGATCAGGGAAAGAGAAGGTCCGCAAAATAAAAATTCACTTAGGGTATATTACACTAACAGTAGAAGTCTAAGAAATAAAATTAACGAATTAAATGCTCTTGTCTGCACAGAAAAAATAGATATTATTGCACTTACCGAAACGTGGATGAATGTAGAAAATAGAGAACTATTAGCTGAATATCAAATATATGGATTTAAACTATTTCACACAGATAGATATATTAGACGAGGAGGTGGAGTAGCCATATATGTTAGGGACAATTTGAAATGTAGTCTCAAAGAGGGAATCAAAACAGAGCCACACACAGAAACTATTTGGATTGAATTAAACGAAAAAGCTAATAATATTATAATAGGAGTAATATATAGGCCACCAAATTTAGACAGAATGGAAGCAAAGCATCTATGGGATGAAATATCTAGAGCATCTAGATCTAACAGTATTTATGTCATGGGTGACTTTAATTTTAGCGGAATAAACTGGTTGAACAAAACAGGGAATAGTGAAGCAGAAGATTTTCTAGAATTAATTGACGATTGCTTTCTTACGCAACACATTAAGGAACCAACACGGGAAAATAATATTTTAGATTTAGTGTTAACTAACAGGGAAACGCAAATTAATGACATCGAAATAGGGAGTGAGCTAGGGAGCAGTGATCACAAAGAAATCAGATTTAGCATAGAATGGAATAGACCAGTAGGAGAAAATTCTGTTAAAGTGCCAGATTTTCGAAAAGCTGATTTTAATAGCCTAAGAAATTTTTTGGGTCAAATTGATTGGAATGGCTTGGGTATGGGGTGTGGGCCGGTCTTGGAGCGAGACATGAACCCAGCGATAGGTGACTTAAATGGGGATTTCGATGTGGATTCAATATATAACTTATTTAAGAATATTCTAAACAAAGCACAGGAACGTAGTATACCATACAAATTGAATAGATCGTATACTAATGACCCAAAGTGGATAACAAAGAATTTGAAGAACCTTATAGGTAAAAAGAGAGCTTGGTACAAAAGGATTAAAAATGGGGAGGTCACTTTAGAACAGGAATTCGTACAACTGGTTAGAAATGTTAAAAAAGAGATAAGGAAAGCAAAAAGAAACTATGAAGTTCGCATAGCAGGGCAAGCAAAGACAAATCCTAAAGGGTTTTTTCAGTTATATCGTACTAAGACTAGGGAAAGGATAGGTCCATTAAAAACTGAGACAGGTCAAATAACAGATAGTGATGAAGAGATGAGTAGTATTTTTAATAAATATTTTGTATCTGTATTTACTAAAGAGGAACTTAACAATATGCCTTCAGCCGAACAAGTCTATGTGGGTGGGGACGAGGACAGGTTGACGAGTTTAGCAGTTACCAGGGAGGATGTTCTTAAACAAATAGTAAAACTCAAACCAAACAAATCCCCAGGGCCGGATGAAGTGTTTGCTAGGGTGCTTAAAGAATGCAAAGAGGAGCTTTGTGACCCACTGTCAACCATATTTAATAAATCAATAGAGTCAGGCAGAGTGCCAGAGTTTATGGAAAGTTGCTAATGTGATACCAGTTTTTAAGAAAGGAGATAGATCACTTGCGTCTAACTATCGACCAATTAGCCTAACGTCTATTGTGGGAAAGTTACTCGAATCTATAATAGCAAATAAAATTCGTCTTCATCTTGAAAAACATAAATTAATAATTGAGTCGCAACATGGTTTTATAAATGGCCGTTCATGTTTAACAAATTTGTTATCTTTTTATTCTAGCATTGTTGAGGCAGTTGATAGTGGTAAGGATTGCGATGTTGTATACCTTGACTTTAGCAAAGCTTTTGATACAGTGCCACATGAAAGACTGATTAAAAAGATAGAGTCTCATGGTATTGGGGTGCTATATTAAGCTGGATTAGGGCATGGCTATACCAAAGGAAACAGAGAGTTAGTATAAATGGAATCAAGTCAGAGTAGGGAAAATGTTGTAAGTGGAGTGCCTCAAGGCTCTGTCCTGGGACCTCTGTTGTTTATAATATATATAAATGATTTAGATTCAGGTTTGAGTAGCAACATTTGCAAATTTGCCGATGATACGAAAATCGGTAGGGAAATTAATTCGGAGGAGGACTCACTATCACTTCAAGTTGATCTAGATAGGGGTTTGAAATGGTCAAAGGATTGGCAGATGCAGTTTAATGCTGATAATTGTAAAGTTCTGAGGCTAGGTAATGATGATAGAGTTACAAGATACGAGCTAGATGGTATTGAGATTGCGAAGTCGAATTGCGAAAGGGATCTGGGAGTTATGATTAGTAAGAATTTAAAACAAAAGGATCAATGCATGAATGTTCATAATAAGGCAAATAGGACACTTGGATTTATTAATCGAAGCGTTAGTAACAAGACACCTGGTGTGGTTCTTCAAGCTATATCTTGCTCTAGTTAGGCCCCATTTAGATTATGCAGTTCAGGTTTGGTCGCCATTACTATAGAATGGATATAAATTCACTTGAACGTGTCCAGAGTAGGATGACTAAGTTAATTCCCCAAATTAGAAATCCTTTCATATGAAGATAGATTAACAAAGCTTAAATTGCATTCACTGGAAAGGCGAAGAGTTTGGGGTGACATGATAGAGGTTTACAAGTGGATGAATGGACATAACAAAGGGGATATTAATAGGGTATTAAAAGTATCAACACAAGACAGAACACGAAACAATGGGTATAAATTGGAAAAGTTTAGATTTAGGAAAGACTTGGGTAAATACTGGTTCGGTAACAGGGTTGTTGATTTGTGGAACCAATTACCACGTAACATGGTGGAGGTGGGGTCCCTCGATTGTTTCAAGTGCGGGTTGGACAAGTATATGAATGGGATTGGGTGGTTATAGATAGGAGCTGCCTCGTATGGGCCAGTAAGCCTTCTGCAGTTACCTTTGTTCTTATGTTCTTATGTTCTTATGTCTGGGGACAGCTAATTAATTAATCAAGTTAATAAGGGAAATTAACACTCATGAAAGTAATTTTGCAACAGACTGTGGAGGTAATTGTAGACAGGGTGACAGTAATGTCAGCGTAAACTCGTTTGGATTAATAGGCTGTCCGTTTGACAGTAATTAGTTGGTAATTACTCAATGAATGCTTGACGCATCATGTGTGATGTAATTAAGAGTGAGCAAGTGATCGTGAGACAGTTGACTTGTTTGTAGGAGGGAAGTGTGTGAATTAACGTAAACTAAATTGTTGATGACTGGCACTGACAGTCAGTTAACGTATTTGCTCTCTAGCATTAGAATAAAGATTTAATCATTAGGATTTTGTGATCCATGGGACGAAGTGTTAACGTGGAATTGAAAGTGGGTTATCAGTGTTATCATTAGCCCTCCTAGACATTGCAATCTTACTGCAGGGGGGCTGTAGGGGTGTCTGCAAATTGTTGCTATTGATTTTTATTGTAGAGGGCTGCAAATAACAAGATTGCAATATGTGTCTAAGAGGACACACCTGTGTTCAGTTCATTATTTCAGGCCGAAGCTTTGGTTATATTTGGAGCAGCCTTTGACAGGATTCATTGCTACAATAGGCAGTTGTTCAGCTTTCTGTAACGTGCAACTGAGAGACAGTAAATTATCGTTAAGGCGTTGTTGTTGTAGACAGTTTCTTTTGTGAATAAATTGTTGTTGTTAATGTGAACTGAGTCTTGATGTGGTATCAACTCCTAAAGCTTTCCCTCTGTCCGTTTCGTGAAGGACTTCATCTCCCATTCGGTATCCAGTGTCTGGCCTCCTATTTCCATCCCGCAGTTTCATTACCCTTCATTTACTTGGGTTAAATTTTAGTAGCCATTTGTTTGACCATTCCTTTAGTTTGTTTAGGTCATCTTGTAGTCTCATACTATCCTCCTCTGTCTTAATCCTCCTCATAATTTTTGCATCATCTGCAAACATTGAGAGAAACGAGTCAATTCCCATTGGGAGATCATTTACGTATATTAGGAACATTATAGTCCCAAGAACTGCTCCCTGTGGGGACTCCACTGGTGACACCTCACCACTCCGAAGCCTCACCTCTCACAGTCACTCTCTGTCTTCTGTTACTTAGGTACTCCCTTATCCAGTGGAGTACCTTCCCCTACTGTGTCAAAGGTTTTCTGGCATTCCCAAAATATGCAGTCTGCCTAGCTCTCTCTTCCTTGCCTGATTTTTGTTGCCTGGTCATTGAATTCAATCAATCCTGTGAGGCATGATCTGCCATCCCTGAACCCATGCTGATGTTGTGATACAAAGTTCTTCCACTCCAGATATTCCTATATCATAAATCCAGAATATCCAGATGTTCCACAAAGATGAGTGTGTACTCACCTATTTGTGTCTGTAGGATCGAGCATTGACTCTTGAGCATCGGTTGTTTACAGCAATGACTCCGGTCCCATTTCCCTATCATACCTAGTTTTAAAATTATGAATAGTATTTGCTTCCACAACTTGTTCCCCAAGTGCATTCCATTTTCATACTACTCTCATACTAAAGGAAAACTTCCTAACATCTCTGTGACTCATCTAAGTTTCCAGCTTCCACCCATGTCCCCTTGTCCTGTTACTATTCCGTGTGAACATTTCGTCTCTGTCCACTCTGTCAATCCCTCTGAGTATTTTATACATTGCTATCATGTCCCCCCTCACCCTTCTCGTTTCTAGTGTCGTAAGGCACAGTTCCTTCAGGCGCTCCTCATACCCCATCCCTCGTAACTCTGGGACAAGTCTCGTTGCAAACCTCTGAACCTTTTCCAGTTTCCATATATGCTTCTTCAGATGGGGACTCCATGATGAGGAGGCATACTCTAGAGCTGGCCTCACATAGGCAGAGTAAAGTGCCCTAAATGCCTCCTTACTTAGGTTTCTGAATGATGTTCTAACTTTTGCCAGTGTAGAGAACGCTGCTGTCGATATCCTATTTATATGTGCTTCAGGGGATAGGTTAGATGTTACGTCCACACCCAGGTCTCTTTCTCGCGTTGTCACAGGTAGGCTGTTCCCCTTCATTGTGTACTGTCCCTTTGGTCTCCTATTACCTATAGTCCCATTTCCATAACTTTACATTTGCTCGTGTTGAACTCCAATAGCCATTTCTCTGACCATATCTACAACCTGTTCAGGTCCTCTTGGAGGATACTGCAATCCTCATCTGTCACAACTCTTCTCATCAACTTTGCGTCATCCGCGAACATCGACATGTAGGATTCTACTCCTGTAAACATGTCGGTAACATATATTAGAAATAGAATTGGTCCCAGCACAGTTCCTTGAGGTACTCCACTCGATACTGTTCACCAGTCCGACTTCTCACCCCTTACCGTAACTCTTTGGCTCCTTCCTGTTAGGTAGTTCCTTATCCATGCTAGAGCCTTTCCTCCCACCCCCGCCTGCCTCTCGAGCTTGACCAGCAGTCTAATGTGCGGTACTGTATCAAAGGCTTTTTGGCAGTCCAGAAATATGGAGTCTGCCCAACCATCTCTGTTCTGTCTTATCCTCGTTATTTTATCATAGAATTCCATAAGGTTAGTCACGTTTTCCCTTTCCAGAACCCATGTTGATGTTTGTTCACAAACCTAACGTTCTCCAGGTGTGCAACCAGTCGAAGCCTAATTATTCTTTCAAGTATTTTACAGGGGATGCTTGTCAGTGATACAGGTCTATAGTTAAGTGCCTCCTCCCTATCACCTTTCTTTTAAATCGGCATGACATTTGCCTTCTTCCAGCAAATGGGCAATTCTCCCGACATAAGTGACTCATTAAAGATCATTGCCAGAGGCACACTGAGAGCCTGCGCTGCTTCTTTTAGTATCCACGAAGATACTTTGTCTGGTCCAACTGCTTTAGTTGCATCCAGTGTTGTCAACTGTTTCATTACCTCCTCTTCTGTCACCTCTATATCTGATAGTCTTTCATCTAGGGTAATCTCTTCTAGCAATGGGAGCTGCTCAGGCTCGATTGTGAACACTCCATGGAAGCTGGCATTCAGTGCCTCGCAGATTTCCTTGTCACTTTCAGTATATGCCCCGTCTGTTTTCCTTCGTCTTGTCACTTGGTCGTTCACCAACATTTTGTGTGTAATTACCTAAGTGTAGTTACAGGATGAGAGCTACGCTCGTGGTGTCCCGTCTTCCCAGCACACTTTGTCATATAACGCTTTGAAACTACTGACTGTATTGGCCTCCACCACCTTCTCACCTAACTTGTTCCAACCGTCTACCACTCTGTTTGCGAAAGTGAATTTTTTTTTTATTTCTTCGGCATCTGTGTTTAGCTAGTTTAAATCTATGGCCTCTTGTTCTTAAAGTTCCAGGTCTCAGGAAATCTTCCTTGTCGATTTTATCAATTCCTGTTACTATTTTGTACGTAGTGATCATATCACCCCTTTTTCTTCTGTTTTCTAGTTTTGGCATACTTAATGCCTCTAACCTCTCCTCGTAGCTCTTGCCCTTCAGTTCTGGAAGCCACTTAGTAGCATGTCTTTGCACCTTTTCCAGTTTGTTGATGTGCTTCTTAAGATATGGGCACCACACAACAGCTGCATATTCTAGCTTTGGTCTAATAAAAGTCGTGAACAATTTCGTTAGTATATCGCCATCCATGTATTTAAAAGCAATTCTAAAGTTAGAAAGCGTGGCATAGGCTCCTCGCACAATATTCTTTATGTGGTCCTCAGGTGATAGTTTTGTATCTAGAACCACCCCTAGATCTCTTTCTTTATCAGAATTCTTTAAAGTTTTCTCACATAATATATAGGTTGTGTGAGGTCTATGTTCTCCTATTCCACATTCCATAACATGGCATTTATTAACATTAAATTCCATTTGCCAAGTGGTGCTCCATATACTTATTTTGTCCAGGTCATCTTGAAGGGCATGACAATCATCTAATTTTCTTATCCTTCCTATTGTCTTAGCATCATCAGCAAACATGTTCATATAATTCTGTATACCAACTGGTAGATCATTTATGTAGACAATAAACATCACTGGTGCAAGAACTGAACCCTGTGGTACTCCACTTGTGACATTTCTCCAGTCCGATTCATTGCCTCTGATCACTACCCTCATTTTTCTATCAGTCAGAAAATTTTTCATCCATGTTAGAAGCTTACCTGTCACCCCTCCAATATTTTCCAGTTTCCAGAACAACCTCTTAAGTGGAACTCTATCGAAAGCCTTTTTTAGGTCCAGATAGATGCAGTCATCCCAACCATCTCTTTCCTGTAAAATCTCTGTTGCTCGATCGTAGAAACTGAGCAAATTCGATACACAGGATCTTCCAGATCGAAAACCATACTGTCTGTCTGATATTATATAATTTCTCTCCAGGTGTTCTACACATTTAGTTTTAATTATTTTTTCCAATATTTTGACTATTACACTTGTAAATGATACCGGTCTATAATTATGGGGGTCTTCCCTGCTTCCACTTTTGTAGATTGGAACTATGTTAGCCTTTTTCCACACATCAGCTACAACTCCTGTAAACAGGGATGCCTGAAAAATCAGTTGAAGAGGAATGCTGAGCTCAGGTGCACATTCTCTCAGAACCCATGGTGAAACTCCATCTGGATCAACTGCTTTGTTCTTATTGAGCTCCTTGAGCATTTTTTCCACTTCGTCTCTAGACACCTCTATGTGCTCTATGTTGTTCTCTGGAATTCTTATTGTATCTGGTTCCCTGAAGATTTCATTTTGTACAAACACACTTTGGAACTTTTCGTTTAATGATTCACACGTTTCCTTTTCATTTTTCGTGAATCTATTTCCCATTTTCAACCTCTGAATATTATCCTTTACCTGCAATTTGTTGTTTATGAATTTATAGAATAGACCTGGTTCTGTTTTACATTTGTCTGCAATCCCTTTTTCAAAATTTCTTTCTGCCTCTCTCCTCACTGCCGTGTCGTTGTTCCTCGCATCTTTGTATCGCTGGTATGTTTGGGGGTTCGGCCTCTTCCTGTATTGATTCCATTTTTGTTTTTTTTTGTCTCTGGCTCTCTCGCACTTTCTGTTGAACCAATCCTGTTTCCTAGTTCTGCTTCTCTGTTTTGGTATAAATTTTTTTGTGCCTTTATCATATATTTCACAAAACGTGACATACATCGCATTCACTTCCTTGCCTAGCAACAAGTCTGTCCAATTATATTCACTAAAATTTTTTCTAAGATTCCCATAATGTCCTCTCCTAAAGTCAGGTTTTTCAATTGCATTAACCTTCATATTCTGTTCCAGATTATAACGCATTGCATACTTTATTCCCCAAAAGACATGATCACTTATACCCAAGGGAGGAAGGAACTGAATGTCAAATATTTCTTCCTCCTTCCTGGTAAATATCAAATCTAGCATGGAGGGAACGACCCCTTCCCTCATCCTCGTAGCTTGTTTAACATGTTATTACAAGAATGTTTCCAGGATGAGGTCTACAAATTTACTTGTCCAGAAATCTTCTGTTTTAGCTTCATATGCTTCCCAGTCCAGGACTTCAAGTTGAAGTCGCCGACTATCAACAGTCGTGAACTATCGTTATCCGCTCTCGTTGTGTGTGTGTGTACTCACCTATTTGTATTCACCTATTTGAGCTTGCAAGATCGAGCATTGACTCTTGGATCCCGCCTTTCCAGCTATCGGTTGTTTACAGCAATGACTCCTGTCCCATTTCCCTATCATACCTAGTTTTAAAAGTATGAATAGTATTTGCTTCCACAACTTGTTCCCCAAGTGCATTCTATTTTTCCACTACTCTCACGCTAAAAGAAAACTTTCTAACATCTCTGTGACTCATCTGAGTTTCCAGTTTCCACCCATGTCCCCTCGTTCTGTTATCATTTCGTGTGAACATTTCATCTATTTCCACTTTGTCAATTCCCCTGAGTATTTTATATGTCCCTATCATATCTCCTCTCTCCCTTCTTTTCTCTAGTGTCGTAAGGTTCAGTTCCTGCAGACGCTCTCAATATCCCATCCCTCGTAACTCTGGGCCAAGCCTCGTCGCAAAAATCTGAACCTTCTCCAGTTTCTTTATGTGTTTCTTCAGGTGGGGGCTCCATGATGGCGTGGCATACTCTAAGACGGGTCTCACGTAGGCAGTGTAAAGCGCCCTAAAAGCCTCCTCATTTAGGTTTCTGAATGAAGTTCTAATTTTCGCCAGTGTAGAGTACGCTGCTGTCGTTATCCTATTTATATGTGCCTCAGGAGTTAGATTAGGTGTCACATCCACTCCCAGGTCTCTTTCTCGAATCGTTACAGGTATGCTGTTCCCCTTCATTGTGTACTGTCCCTTTGGTCTCCTATCACCTGATCCCATTTCCATAACTTTACATTTACTGGTGTTAAACTCCAGTAGCCATTTCCCTGACCATTTCTGCAACCTGTTTAGGTCCTCTTGGAGGATCCTACAATCCTCGTCTGTCACAACTCTTCTCATTAATTTTGCGTCATCCGCAAACATTGACATGTATGATTCCACTCCTATAAACATATCATTTACGTAAATTAGAAAGAGGATTGGTCCCAGCACCGATCCTTGAGGTACTCCACTTGTTACTGTTCGCCAGTCCGACTTCTCGCCCCTTACCATTACCCTCTGGCTCCTTCCTCTTAGGTAGTTCTTAACCCATACTAGGGCCTTTCCGCTTACTCCTGCTTGCCTCTCAAGTTTGTATAGCAGTCTCATGTGCGGTACTGTATCAAAGGCCTTTTGGCAGTCAAGAAATATGAAGTCTGCCCAGCCTTCTCTGTCATGCCTTATCCTTGTTACTTTATCATAGAATTCAGAAAGGTTTGTTAGGCATGATTTCCCTGTCCAGAACCCATGTTGGTGCTTGTTTACAAACGCAATGCTCTCCAGGTGCTCAACAAGTCTTAGCCTAATTATTCTTTCAAGTATTTTGCAGGGGATGATTGTCAGTGATACGGGTCTGTAGTTAAGTGCCTTCTCCCTATCACCTTTCTTGAAGATCGGCACGACATTTGCCTTCTTCCAGCAACTGGGCAATTCTCCCGACATAAGTGACTCATTAAAGATCATTGCCAGAGGCACGCTGAGAGCCTGCGCTGCCTCTTTAAGTATCCACGGTGATACTTTTTCTGGTCCAACAGCTTTATTTGCATCCAGTGTGTTCAACTGTTTCATTACCTCCTCTGCTGTCACCTCTATATCTGATAATCTTTCATCTAGGGTAATCGCTTCTAACAATGGGAGCTGCTCAGGCTCGGTTGTGAACACTCCATGGAAATTTGCATTCAGCACCTCGCAGATTTCCTTGTCGCTTTCTGTATATGCCCCTTCTGTTTTCCTCAGTCTTGTCACTTGGTCATTTACCGACATCTTCCTTCTTATATGGCTATGTAGTAATTTTGGTTGCTTTTTCGCTCTGACTGCAATATCATTCTCATAATTTCTTTCCGACACTCGTCTTATGTTAATGTAATCATTCCTAGCTCTGTTACATCTAATCCTGTTGTCCTCTGTCCTTTGTCTTCTGTACTTCCTCCACTCCCTCCTGCTTCTCACCTTTGCTTCCTGACACTGTCTATTAAACCATGGGTTATTATATTCCCTCCTGCTTTTCTCCTTTATTGTTGGAATAAATCTCTTTTCAGCCTCCTTGCATTTCAATATGACTTGGTTCATCATATCTTGCACTGTTTTTCCTCTAAGTTCTTCCTCCCACTGCACTTCTCCCAGGTAGTCCCTTATCCTTCTGTAGTCCCCTTTTCTGTAATCAAGTCTCCTTTCCCGGACCTCTTGTCCTTTGGTCACAAATTTAAGCTCCTCGTTTCCTTGTGTGCGTGTGTGTGTGTGTGTGTGTGTGTGTGTGTGTGTGTGTGTGTGTGTGTGTGTGTGTGTACTCACCTAGTTGTGCTTGCGGGGGTTGAGCTCTGGCTCTTTGGTCCCATCTCTCAACCGTCAATCAACAGGTGTACAGGATCCTGAGCCTATTGGGCTATATCATATCTACACTTGAAACTGTGTATGGAATCAGCCTCCACCATATTACTTCCTAATGCGTTCCATTTGTCAACCACTCTGACACAAAAAAAGTTCTTTCTAATGTCTCTGTGGCTCATTTGGGCACTCAGTTTCCACCTGCGTCCCCTACTGCGTGTGCCCCTTGTGGTAAATAGCCTGTCTTTATCATCCCTGTCGATTCCCTTGAGAATCTTGAATGTGGTGATCATGTCCCCCTAACTCTTCTGTCTTCCAACGAATTGAAGCTTACTTCCCGTAGTCTCTCCTCGTAGCTCATACCTCTCAGCTCGGGTACTAGTCTGGTGGCAAACCTTTGAACCTTTTCCAGTTTAGTCTTATGCTTGACTAGATATGGACTCCATGCTGGAGCCGCATACTCCAGGATTGGTCTGATAAATGTGATATATAATGTTCTGAAAGATTCCTTACACAAGATTCTAAAGGCCGTTCTTATGTTAGCCAACCTGGCATATGCTGCTGATGTTATCCTCTTGATATGAGCTTCAGGGAACAGATCTGGCGTGATATCAACCCCCAGGTCTTTCTCTCTCTCTCTGACTCTTGAAGTATTTCATCTCCCAATTGATACCTTGTATCTGGTCTCCTGCTTCTTACCCCTATCTTCATTACATTACATTTGCTTGGGTTTAACTCTAACAGCACATTTGTTCGATCATTCCTGCAGTTTGTCCAGTGCTTCTTGAAGCCTCAAGCTGTTCTCCTCGGTCTTAATCCTTCTCATAATTTTGGCGTCGTCAGCAAACATTGAGAGGAATAAGTCTATACCCTCTGGGAGATCATTTACGTATATAAGAAACAGTATAGGACCGAGTACAGAGCCCTGTGGGACTCCACTGGTGACTTAACGCCATACTGAGGTCTCACCCCTCACTGTAACTCTCTGCTTCCTATTGCTTAGGTACTCCCTTATCCACTGGAGCGCCCTACCAGTTACTCCTGCCTGTTTCTCCAGCTTATGCATCAACCTTTTATGGGGTACTGTGTCAAAGGCTTTCCAACAGTCCAAAAAAATGCAGTCCGTCCACCCTTCTCTTTCTTGCTTAATCTTTGTCACCTGATCGTAGAATTCTATCTACCCTGTAAGGCAAGATTTACCCTTCCTGAACCCATGTTGATGGGTTGTCACGAAGTCTCTTCTCTCCAGATGTGTTACTAGGTTTTTTCTCACAATCTTCTCCATCACCTTGCATGGTATTCAAGTTAAGGACACTGGCCTGTAGTTCAGTGCCTCTTGTCTGTCACCCGTTTTGTATATTGGTACTACATTAGCAGTCTTCCATATTTCTGGTAAGTCTCCCGTTTCCAGTGACCTACTATACACTATGGAGAGCGGCAAGCAAAGTGCTCCTGCACACTCTTTCAATACCCAAGGTGAGATTTTGTCAGGCCTAACAACTTTTCTCACATCCAGCTCCAATAGGTGCTACTTGACCTCATCTCTTGTAATTTAGAACCTTTCCAAGGTCACCTGGTTTGCTGCCACCTCTCCTAGCGCCGTGACTTCTCCCTGTTCTATTGTAAAGACCTCCTGGAACCTTTTGTTTAGTTCTTCACACACCTCTTTGACATTCTCTGTGTACCTGTCCTCGCCCACCCTAAGTTTCATCACCTGTTCCTTCATTGTTGTCTTCCTCCAGATGTGACTGTGTAGTAGCTTGGGTTCGGTCTTGGCTTTATTAGCTATATCATTTAATACCTTTTCTCAGCTGCTCTCTCTCATATTAACATACTCGTTCCTGGTTCTCTAGTATCTCTCTCTACATTCTGGTGTTCTGTTATTACGGAAGTTACTCCATGTCCTTTTGTTCAGCTCTTTCTCTTTCATACATTCACTATTAAACCACGGATTATTCTTTTGCTGTTCTGTTTTTTCCTGTCGGGCTGGGAAAAACCTGCTGACAGCCTCCTGACACTTTTGGGTGACATAGTCCATCATGTCTTGTACGGACTTGGTTCTGAGTTCTGTGTCCCAATGTATATCCCATAGGAATTTATTCATCTCCTCATAGTTTCGCTTTCGGTACGCAAGCCCTTTGTTTCCCAGTTCTTTTTTGGGGGTGATAATTCCTAGCTCAACCAGGTACTCAAAGCTCAATACACTATGATCACTTATTCCCAATGGGGCTCATTTAGGGTAAATATCAGATCAAGCAAGGCTGGTTCATCCACTCCTCTCATTCTTGTCGGTCCCTTGACGTGTTGATTTAGAAAGTTTCTTGTTGCCACATCCAGCAGCTTAGCTCTCCATGTGTCTGGGCCTCCATGTGGGTCTCTGTTCCCACAATCTATCTTACCATGGTTGAAGTCTCTCATGATTAGTAGTCTGGATCCGTTTCTGCTAGCCACAGAAGCTGTTCTCTCTATTATATTGATGGTGGCCAAGTTGTTTCTATCATATTCCTGTCTGGGTCTTCTGTCGTTCGGTGGGGGGTTATATATGAATACTACTCTAATTTTCTGTCCTCCAGTTGCAAAGGTGCCTGCTATTTAGTCACTGAAACCTTCACAGTTCTGAATTACCATCTCTTCAAAACTCCAACCTTCTCTTATAGCAAAGCTACACCACCTCCTCCTCTCCCTTCTCTCTCTTTCCTCACTACATAGTAGCCCTGTGGAAACACTACGTTTGTTATGGTTTTCGTTAGCTTTGTTTCTATGAGTGCTATTATGTCTGGGTTTATGTGTGTGTGTGTGTGTGTGTACTCACCTATTTGTGCTTGCGGGGGTTGAGCTTTGGCTCTTTGGTCCCTCCTCTCAACTGTCATTCAACCAGTGTACAGGTTCCTGAGCCTATTGGGCTCTATCATATCTACATTTGAAACTGTGTATGGAGTCAGCCTCCACCACATCACTGCCTAATGCATTCCATCTGTTAACTACTGTGACACTGAAAAAGTTACTTCTAATGTTCCTGTGGCTCATGTGGGTACTCAGTTTCCACCTGTGTCCCCTTGTTCGCGTCCCGCCAGTGTTGAATAGTTTATCCTTGTTTACCAGGTCGATTCCCCTGAGGATTTTGTAGGTTGTGATCATGTCCCCTCCTAATCTTCTGTCTTCCAGTGTCGTAAGGTGCATTTCCCGCAGCCTTTCCTCATAACTCATGCCTCTTAGTTCTGGGACTAGTCAAGTAGCATACCTTTGGACTTTTTCCAGCTTCGTCTTGTGCTTGACAAGGTACGGGCTCCATGCTGGGGCCGCATACTCCAGGATTGGTCTTACATATGTGGTGTACAAGATTCTGAATGATTCCTTACACAGGTTCCTGAATGCTGTTCTGATGTTAGCCAGCCTCGCATATGCCACAGACGTTATTCATTTTTTGTGGGCTTCAGGAGACAGGTTTGGTGTGATATCAACTCCTAGATCTTTCTCTCTGTCTGTTTCATTAAGTACTTCATCTCCTATTCTGTATCCTGTGTATGGCCTCCTGTTTCCACTTCCTAGTTTCATTACTTTGCATATACTCGGGTTGAACTTCAACAGCCATTTGTTGGACCATTCACTCAGTCTATCTAGGTCATCTTGTAGCCTCCTACTATCATCCTCTGTTTCAATCCTCCTCATAATTTTTGCATCATCGGCAAACATTGAGAGGAACGAATCTATACCCTCTGAGAGATCATTTACTTATACCAGAAACAGTATAAGTCTAAGGACTGATCCCTGTGGGACTCCACTTGTAACGTCTCGCCAATCTGAGACCTCACCCCACACACAGACTCGTTGTCTCCTGTTGCTTAGGTACTCCTTTAACCAATGGAGTACCTTCCCTTTCACTTCAGCCTGCATCTCCAGCTTTCTCACTAGCCTCTTTTGTGGCACTGTATCAAAGGCTTTCTGACAATCCAAAAATATGCAGTCTGCCCCCCATTCCCCTTCTCTTTCTTGCCATATTTTTGTTGCCTGGTCATAGAATTCAAGTAACCCTGTGAGGCAGGACCTGTCTTCCCTGAACCCATGTTGATGCTGTGTTACAAAGTTCCTTCGCTCCAGATGCTCCACTAGCTTTTTTCGCACAATCTTCTCCATCAACTGGCATGGTATGTAGGTTAGGGACACTGGCCTGTAGTTCAGTGCCTCCTGTCTATCTTCTTTCTTGTATATCGGGACTACATTAGTTGTTTTCCAAATATCTGGCAGTTCCCCTGTTGCCAGTGATTTGTTATATACCATGGAGAGTGGTAGGCACAGTTCTCTTGTTCCTTCCTTTAGTATAAAAGAGGAGATTCCATCTGGGCCTATAGCCTTTGTCACATCCAACTCTAGTAAACACTTAATTACTTCCCCGCTGGTAATCTCAAACTCTTCCAGTGATTCCTGGTTAGCTATTCCCTCTCTTATCTCTGGAATTTCTCCTTGCTCTAAGGTGAAGACCTCCTGGAATTTCTTATTCAATTCCTCACACACTTCCTTGTCATTTGTAGTGAATCCTTCTGCCCCTATCCTTAATTTCATTATCTGTTCATTTACTGTTGTTTTTCTCTTGATGTGGCTATGCATCAATTTAGGCTGAGTCTTTGCCTTGCTTGCGATGTCATTTTCGTATTGTCTTTCTGCCTCTCTTCTCATCCTGACATATTCATTCCTGGCATTCTGGTATCTTTCCCTGCTCTCCAGTGTAATGTTATTCCTATAGTTTCTCAATGCCCTTTTACTTTGCTGCTTAGCTAGCCTACATCTCTGATTAAACCATGGGTTTCTCATCTTCAATTCTCTGTTTTTCTTTTGGACTGGGACAAACTTGCTTGCTGCGTCCTTGCACTTCTGCGTGATGTAATCCATTATATCTTGGGCCGTCTTTCCACTGACCTCTGTTTTTCAGGCTATATCTGTTAGGAATTTTCTTACCGCCTCATAGTTTTCCTTTCGGTATGTTAACCTTTTGGTTTCGGTATCCCTCCTCGAGTTCAATAACCCTTCTTTATTCAGGTACTCAAATACCAGTACACTGTGGTCGCTCATTCCTACTGGATCCTCAAAACGGGTTTCTCTTATGTCGGAGTCGTTCAGAGTGAAGACTAGGTCGAGTCTCGCTGGATTGTCATTGCCTCTCACCCTTGTGGGTTCTCTGACATGCTGGGATAAAAAAGTTCTAGTCGCCACCTCCAATAGTTTGGCTCTCCACGTATCCTCGCCTCCATGCGGTTCCTTGTTCTCCCAGTCAATCCTTCCGTGATTGAAGTCTCCCATGATGAGCATTTGGGATCTATTTCTACACACAGCAGAGGCTGCCCTCTCAAATATAGTGTTAACTGCCATGTTGTTGTTTTCGTACTCTTGACTGGGTCTTCTGTCATTTGGTGGAGGGTTTATAATACTGCTACTACTATTCTTGGTCCTCCCATTGTGATGGTGCCTGCTATGTAGTCTCTGAACCCCTCACAGCCAGGGATAGCCATCGCCTTAAAACTCTATTCCTTTCTTATGAGTAGGGCCACTCCGCCTCCTCCCCTACCTTCCCTCTCTTTCCTTATTATTGTGTACTCCTGGGGAAACACTGCATTCGTTATGATTCCAGAGAGTTTTGTTTCAGTGAGTCCAATTACATCTGGGTTCACTTCTTGTGCTCTTTCCCTTAGTTCACTTGCCTTGCTTGTGATCCCATCTATGTTCGAGTACATCACCTTGAAACTAACTCTCATCTGCTTCTCCTCTGCGGGGACCTTTGGGATCTGGGGAGAGTGGGAGCTGGGGGATCTAGCACGGGGAGACTGGTGGAAGAGGGAGGGCTTGGGGGGGGGGAAGAAGTTGAGGATAGGGGGGTGGGTGAGAGGGAGAGGGTAGGGGGGGAGGGTTGGGGGAGTGAGAGGGTTGGGGGGGTGGGAGAGGGAGGGTTGGGGGAGCATAGGGGTAGGAGAGGCTTTGGGAGATGGGGGGAGGGCTTGGGGGGCGTGGGGGAAAAAGGAGGGCCTGAGGTGGGTGAGGAAGAGGGGCGGGTTTAGGGGAGTGGTGGAGAGGGAAGACTTAGGTGGGGTGGGGGAGAGTGAGGGGCTTAGGGGGGCGGGGGAGAACGGAGGGCTTGGGGGTGGGAGAGACGGGAAGGCATGTATGAGAAGGGAGGGCTTGGGGGATGGGGGAGAAAGGTGGTCCTGGGGAGAGGGGTGAGTGGGAGGAGGGGGGTGATTGGGAGGAGGGGGGTGGGTGGGGGGAGGGTGCCGTAGGTGGGTACTTAGTGGGGGGCTGACAGGGGATGGGGCAGGTTGAATGTCTGTTGGGTAGAATGTGGGGGTGGTCCCCCACTCCCTGTGGCTGTTGCACTGTTTGAGGAGGGTTCCCCACTTTCCTCTGGGATTGTAGGGTTCGGGGTTGTGGTACTCTGAGTCTTTTCTCTCTCCCTGCGCTCCTTCCTCGCGTCTGCTGCCTGTATTCTTTCTTCCCTTGTCATATCCCTCTGCAGGAATACTTTTTTTGAACTTCAGAACATTTGCTAGACCGCTCTTCCATGCTAACAGTTCCTCTTTCGTGATTTCGCTCATGAATACCACCGTTATCATTCGGTCTCTGTCCTTGTTGTACTTTCCAAGCCTGAAAACCTTTTCAACATTTTGTACAGTTCCCCTCCATCCTTACCTCTTTAAGGATCTTGGTAACTGCGTTTTTGTCCTTGTCTCTCCGCTCCTTTGGGCTTGTCCCTGTTTGCTTTTTAATGCCTGCTACTACTACTGCTCTTTTTATCTCTATCAGCCGGCTAGTACATCTAGCTGCTTCCTGAGAGGAAGCCACTTCCATGGCAACTTCCCTAACTGCAGACCTAGCTTCAGGGCTCTTTTTAAGCATTTCAGCAAATGAGAGCTGGGTTGTGGTGGTTCCCTCCACAGTAGCGTGTGGAATGTGGAGCGTGTGGAGGGATGCACACGCACATGTCTGTGTGTGCATGTGTGTGCACATGAGTACTTACCTAGTTGTACTTATCTAGTTATGCTTGTGAGGATTGAGCTCCGGCTCTTTGGTCCTGCCTCTGAACTGTCAGTCAACTAATGTACAGGTTCCTTAGCCTACTGGGCTCAAGCAAATCTACACTTTAAGCTTTGTATGAATTCAGCCTCCATCTCATAATTTACTCATGCATTTTATTTGTCTACTACTCTGACACCGAATTTTTTTTTCTAATGTCTTTATGGCACATTTGGGCACTCAATTTCCATCTGTGTCCCCTAGCGCGTGTGACCCCTTGTGGTAAATAGTCTGTCTTTATCTACCCAATCAATTCCTCTGAGAATCTAGAATGTGCTGATCATGTCCCTCCTAACTCTTCTATCTTCCAACGAAGTGAAGTTTAGTTCCCGTAGTCTCTCCTCGTAGCTAATACTCCTCAGTTCGGGTACTTGTCTTGTGGCAAACCTTTGAACCTTTTCAAGTTTAGTCTTATGCTTGACTCGATATGGACTCCATGCTGGAGCCACATACTCCAGGATTGGTCTGACATATTTGGTATACAAAGTTCTGAAAGATTCCTTACACAAGTTTCTAAAGGTCGTTCTTATGCTAGCCAGCCTTGCACATGCTGCTGATGTTAACCTCTTGATTTGGGCTTCAGGGGATAAGTCTGGTGTGAAATCAACCCTCAGGTCGCTCTCTCTCTCTCTCTCTGACTCTGGAAATATTTCATCTCCCAAATGATACCTTGCATCTGGTCACCTGTTCCCTACACCTATCTTCATTACATTACATTTGCTTCAATTAAACTTTAACAACCATTTGTTCGACCACTCCTGCAGCTTGTTCAAGTGTGTTTGAAGCCTCAAGCTGTCCTCCTCTGTCTTAATCCTTCTCATAATTTTGGCGTCGTCAGAAAACATTGAGAGGAATGAGTCTATACCCTCTGGGAGATCATTTACGTATATCAAAAACAAGATAGGTCCTCTATCATATTGGGCTCTATCATATCATAAAGCCCTATGGGACTCCACTGGTGACTTCACTCCAATCTCAGGTCTCACCTTTCACTGTAACTCACTGCTTACTATTGCTTACGTACTCCCTTAGCCACTGGAGCGCCCTACCAGTTACTCCTGCCTGTTTCTCCAGCTTATGCATCAGCCTTTTTTGGGGTACTGTGTCAAAGGCTTTCCGACTGTTCAGAAAAATGCAGTCCACCCATCCTTCTCTTTCTTGCTTAATCTTTGTCACCTTTATTTTATTATGCCTGTAAGGCAAGATTTACCCTCCCAGAACCCATGTTGATGGGTTGTCACGAAGTCCCTTCTCTCCAAATATGTTACTAGGTTTTTTCTCATGATCTTCTCCATCACCTTGCATGGTATACAAGTCAAGGACACTGGCCACTGGTTCAGTGCTTCTTGTCTGTCACCTTATTTGTATATTGGGACTTCATTAGCCGTCTTCCATATTTCTGGTAGGTCTCCCTTCTCCAGTGACCTTCTATACACTATGGAGAGTGGCAAGCAAAGGGCTCCTGCACAGTCTTTCAATACCCATGGTAAGATTCCGTCTGAGCCAACAGCCTTTCTCACGTTCAGATCCAACAGATGCCTCTTGACCTCATCTTTTGTAATTTCGAACCCTTCCAAGGCCGCCTGGTTTACTGCCACCTCTCCTTGTTCTATTGTGAAGACCACCTGGAACCTCTTGTTGAGTTCCTCACACACCTCTTTGTCATTCTCTGTGTACCTGTCCTCACCCGATCTAAGTTTCATCCCTTGTTTCTTAACTGTTATTTTCCTCCTGATGTGACTGTGTAGTAGCTTTGGTTCGGTCTTGGCTTTATTAGCTATATCATTTTCATACTTTTTCTTATCTTCTCTTCTCACACTAGCATACTCGTTCCTGGTTCTATGGTATGTCTCTGTTTTCTGGTGTTCTCTTATTTTGGAAGTTCCTCCATGCCCTTTTGTTCAGCTCCTTTGCTTTCATACATTCCTTATTAAACCACGGATTCTTTTTTTTGCTTCTCGGTTTTTTCCTGTCGGGCCGGGATGAACCTTTTTACTGCCTCCTGACACTTTTGGGTGACACAGACCATCATGTCTTGTAGTGACTTAGTTGTGAGTTCTGTGTCCCAAGGCATATCCCTTAGGAAACTTCTCATCTCCTCATATTTTCTCTTTCGGTACTCCAGCACTTTGTTTCCCAGTTCTATTTTTATGGAGATAATTCCTAGCTTAACCAGGTACTCAAAAATCTATACACTGTGATCTCTCATTCTCAAGGTGGCTTCCAACTTAACTTCCCTTATATCCGACTCATTTAGGGTAAATATGAGATCAAGCATAGCTGGTTCATCCTCTCCTCTCATTCTTGTCGGTCCCTTGATGTGCTGCCTTAGAAAGTTTCTTGTTACCACGTTCAGCAGCAGAGCTCTCCATGTGTCTGGTCCTCCATGTGGATCTCTGTTTTCCCAATCTATCTTCCCTGGGTTGAAGTCTCCAATGTATAGTATTCTGGATTTGTTCCTGCTAGCTACAGAAGCTACTATCTATTATGTTAATGGTGGCAATGTTTTTTTCTATCATATTCCTGCATGGTGGGGGTGGGGGTTATTAATGACTACTACCATAATTTTGTGTCCTCCAATTGCTATGGTACCGGTTATGTATTCACTGAAATCTTCACAGCCCCTTAATAACCATCTCCTCAAAACTCCAGCCTTTTCTTATTCGCAGAGCTACATCATCTCCTCCTCCTCCTCCTCCTCCTCCTCTTCCTTCTCTCTCTTTCCTCACTACATAGTAGTCCTGTGGAAACACTCCATTTGTTATGGTTTTCGTTAGCTTTGTTTCTGTAAGTGCTATTATGTCTGGGTTTTCTTCTAGTGCCCACTCTCCAAGTTCACTTTTTTTATTTGTAATCCCATCAATGTTAGTATATATTGCCTTGAAGCTCACTTTCTTCTGTTCATTCTCTTATCCCCCTTTTTGGTGAGCGTTATGCTGATTGAGGAAGCTGTTCCCTGGGGTGTGAAGATCTGTGAGGTGGTTAACAGGGTCTCAGAGGATTTTAGGGTGGGTGTGAGGGATCAAAGGAAGGGGGACTGGTAGGGTATTAGGTAACGAGGTAGGGGTAATTGGAGGATATGGGGTGAGGGTGGAGGAGGGATAGGGAGGGTATGGGATGGAGGGGGAGGGGGAAAGGGGGTAGGTTGGACAAGGTGTGAACGGGTGAGTGGTGACCTGGTCAGAATGGGGTGGGGGGGGGGAGAGCTGTGTGAGCATTTGAGAGGGGGCAGGTAGGGTGAGGGGTAGGGAGGGTTTTTATGCAGAGGAAGGTGGTTGAGTTGCCCTCCCCTGTGGTTTTGGTGGGACGCAGGTTGTGAGTTCCCCTCTTGTCTCTGGAAGTGTTGTGTTGGGGGCTGTGCTTTCCTGGTTTACTCCTCTCACCCTGTGCTTCCTCCTTGCCTCTGCTGCCCTGCCTCTCTCCTACTTTGTCCTTTCTCTATAGAGCAATACTTTCTTGTATTCCTCCACATACTGCAGATAACTCTTCCTTTTTAGAATAACCTCCTTCGTCATCTTGTTTGCAAACACTATCTTCACCAGGTGGTTTGTGTCCTTGTTGTACCAGCCCAACCTGAAAACCTTCTCTATGTTTTGTTCAGCCCTTCCATCTGTAACCCCTTCAGTATCCCATTTACTGCCACTCTGTCTTTGCTATTCCATTCTTGCCTATTGGATCCTTCCTGTTCTTTGATGCCTACAGCTACCACTGATCTTTTCTTTCCAGCAGCTGACTGGTGCACCATGCTGCTTCCTGTGAGGTAGCTGCGTGCATGGCTATCTCCTTCACTGTGTTCATTGCTTTGAGCTCTTTCACGGTATTTCTGCAAATGTTTAAGGTACAGAGGCATTTCCTTCCAATGCAGCATATCCACCATCCCTTTGGATGATAATATGATGCTCAGCCTCATTATTTTTCTCTGTGAGGGATTTGATCTCCTCCCTTGTTGCTGTCAGCTAACTTTGCAGGTTGTTAATGGTATTCTTCATTTCATGCATTTCCCTCCTGAATTCCTCTAAAACTTGGGCTAACATTTCCTTCATTTGGTCACTTTGGCTGTTCTCTGTGTCCCTGGTGTGTCCTCTTGCCATTTTGTCCCTCTCCCTGATATGTTTTGATAGGGTTAGGCAGGGGGAGGGAGAGATAGGAAGAGCGAGAAAGAGAGAGAGAGAGGAAGAGAGAGAGAGAGAGAGAGAGAGAGAGAGAGAGAGAGAGAGAGAGAGAGAGAGAGAGAGAGAGAGAGAGAGAGAGAGAGAGAGAGAGAGAGAGAGAGAGAGAGAGAGAGAGAGAGAGAGAGAGAGAGCTAGGTAGATAGAGAGAGCAAGAGAGAGAAGAAGGGTGAGATAGGGAGAGGGTGAGAGAGAAGGAGAGGGTGAGAGGAAGGGAGCGGGTACGAGAGAGGGGGTGGGAAGGGTGAGATAGGGAGAGGGTGAGAGAGAAGGAGAGGGTGAGAGGAAGGGAGCGGGTATGAGAGAGGGGGTGGGAAGGGCAAGAGAGGGGTCGAGGGAGGGCGAGAAAGGGATTGAGGGAGGGCGAGAGAGGGATCGAGGGTGGGCGAGAGAGGGATCGAGGGAGGGCGAGAAAGAGGGAGTGAGAGAGGGAGAGAGAGACAGACTGAGTGCGTTTAATCACCTATTTGTACTCACCTATTTGTGCTTGTGGGGGTTGAGCTTTGGCTCTATGTTACCGCCTCTCAACTGTCAATCAACCGGTGTACAGGTTCCTGAGCCTATTGGGCTCTATCATATCTACATTTGAAACTGTGTATGGAGTCAGCCTCCACCACATCACTGCCTAATGCATTCCATCTGTTAACTACTCTGACACTGAAAAAGTTACTTCTAATGTTCCTGTGGCTCATGTGGGTACTCAGTTTCCACCTGTGTCCCCTTGTTTGCGTACCACCAGTGTTGAATAGTTTATCCTTGTTTACCTGGTCGATTCCCCTGAGGATTTTGTAGGTTGTGATCATGTCCCCCCTTACTCTTTTGTCTTCCAGTGTCGTAAGGTGCATTTCCGGCAGCCTTTCCTCATACCTCATGCCTCTTAGTTCTGGGACTAGTCTAGTAGCATACCTTTGGACTTTTTCCAGCTTCGTCATGTGCTTGACAAGGTACGGGCTCCATGCTGGGGCCGCATACTCCAAGATTGGCCTTAAATATGTGGTGTACAAGATTCTGAATGATTCCTTACACAGGTTCCTGAACGCCGTTCTGATGTTAGCCAGCCTCGCATATGCCGCAGACGTTATTCTCTTTATGTGGGCTTCAGGAGACAGGTTTGGTGTGATATCAACTCCTAGATCTTTCTCTATGTCTGTTTCATTAAATACTTCTTCTCCTATTCTGTATCCTGTGCCTGGCCTCCTGTTTCCACTGCCTAGTTTCATTACTTTGCATTTACTCGGGTTGAACTTCAACAGCCATTTGTTGGACCATTCACTCAGTCTGTCTAGGTCATCTTGTAGCCTCCTACTATCATCCTCTGTTTCAATTCTCCTCATAATTTTTGCATCGTCGGCAAACATTGAGAGGAACGAATCTATACCCTCTGGGAGATCATTTACATATACCAGAAACAGTATAGATCCAAGGACTGACCCCTGCGGGACTCCACTCGTAACGTCTCGCCAATCTGAGACCTCACCCCTCACACAGACTCGTTGTCTCCTGTTGCTTAGGTACTCCTCTATCCACCGGAGTACCTTCCCTTTCACTCCAGCCTGCATCTCCAACTTTCGCACTAGCCTCTTGTGTGGCACTGTGTCAAAGGCTTTCTGACAATCCAAAAATATGCAGTCTGCCCACCCTTCTCTTTCTTGCCTTATTTTTGTTGCCTGGTCGAGAATTCAAGTAACCCTGTGAGGCAGGACCTGCCATCCCTGAACCCATGTTGATGCTGTGTTACAAAGTTCCTTCGCTCCAGATGCTCCACTATTTTTTTCGCACAATCTTCTCCATCAGCTTGCATGGTATGCAGGTTAGGGACACTGGCCTGTAGTTCAGTGCCTCCTATCTATACCCTTTCTTGTATATCGGGACTACGTTAGCTGCTTTACAAATATCTGGCAGTTCCCCTGTTGCCAGTGATTTGTTATACACTATGGAGAGTGGTAGGCACAGTTCTCTTGCTCCTTCCTTTAGAACCCAAGGGGAGATTTCATCTGAGTCTATAGCCTTCGTCACATCCAACTCTAGTAAACACTTCCTTACTTCCCCACTGGTAATCTCAAACTCTTCCAGTGGTTCCTGGTTAGCTATTCCCTCACTTACCTCTGGAATTTCTCCTTGCTCTAAGGTGAAGACCTCCTGGAATTTCTTATTCAATTCCTGTGTGTGTGTGTTGTGTGTGTGTGTACTCACCTACTCACCTAGTACTCACCTAGTTGTGCTTGCAGGGGTTGAGCTCTGGCTCTTTGTTCCCGCCTCTCAACCGGCAATCAACAGGTGTACAGATTCCTGAGCCTATTGGGCTCTATCATATCTACACTTTAAACTGTGTATGGAGTCAGCCTCCACCACATCACTTCCTAATGCATTCCATTTGTCAACTACTCTGTGTTTGTGTGTGTGTGTGTGTGTACTCACCTAGTTGTACTCACCTAGTTGTGCTTGCGGGGGTTGAGCTCTGGCTCTTTGGTCCCGCCTCTCAACCGTCAATCAACAGGTGTACAGGTTCCTGAACCTATTGGGCTCTATCATATCTACACTTGAAACTGTGTATGGAGTCAGCCTCCACCACATTGCTTCCTAATGCATTCCATTTGTCAACCACTCTGACACTAAAAAAGTTCTTTCTAATATCTCTGTGGCTCATTTGGGCACTCAGTTTCCACCTGTGTCCCCTAGTGCGTGTGCCACTTGTGTTAAATAGCCTATCTTTATCAACCCTGTCGATTCCCTTGAGAATCTTGAATGTGGTGATCATGTCCCCCCTAACTCTTCTGTCTTCCAACGAAGTGAGGTTCAATTCCCGTAGGCTCTCCTCGTAGCTCATACCTCTCAGCTCGGGTACTAGTCTGGTGGCAAACCTTTGAACCTTTTCCAGTTTAGTCTTATGCTTGACTAGATATGGACTCCATGCTGGAGCCGCATACTCCAGGATTGGTCTGACATATGTGGTATATAATGTTCTGAAAGATTCCTTACACATATTTCTAAAGGCCGTTCTTATGTTAGCCAACCTGGCATATGCTGCTGATGTTATCCTCTTGATATGAGCTTCAGGGGACAGGTCTGGCGTGATATCAACCCCCAGGTCTTTCTCTCTCTCTGACTCTTGAAGTATTTCATCTCCCAAGTGATACCTTGTATCTGGTCTCCTGCTTCCTACTCCTATCTTCATTACATTACATTTGCTTGGGTTAAACTCTAACATCCAATTGTTCGACCATTCCTGCAGCTTGTCCAGGTCTTCTTGAAGCCTCAAGCTGTCCTCCTCTGTCTTAATCCTTCTCATAATTTTGGCGTCGTCAGCAAACATTGAGAGGAATGAGTCTATACCCTCTGAGAGATCATTTACGTATATCAGAAACAGGATAGGTCCAAGCACAGAGCCCTGTGGGACTCCACTGGTGACTTCCCGCCATTCTGAGGTCTCACCCCTCACTATAACTCTCTGCTTCCTATTGCTTAGGTACTCCCTTATCCACTGGAGCGCCCTACCAGTTACTCCTGCCTGTTTCTCCAGCTTATGCATCAACCTTTTATGGGGTACTGTGTCAAAGGCTTTCCGACAGTCCAAAAAAATGCAGTCCGCCCATCCTTCTCTTTCTTGCTTAATCTTTGTCACCTGATCATAGAATTCTATCAAGCCTGTAAGGCAAGATTTATCCTCCCTGAACCCATGTTGATGGGTTGTCATGAAGTCTCTTCTCTCCAGATGTGTTACTAGGTTTTTTCTCACAATCTTCTCCATCACCTTGCATGGTATACAAGTTAAGGACACTGGCCTGTAGTTCTGTGCCTCTTGTCTGTCACCCTTTTTATATATTGGTACTACATTAGCAGTCTTCCATACTTCTGGTAGGTCTCCCGTTTCCAGTGACCTACTATACACTATGGAGAGTGGCAAGCTAAGTGCTCCTGCACACTCTTTCAATACCCATGGTGAGATTCCATCCGGCCCAACAACTTTTCTCACATCCAGCTCCAATAGGTGCTTCTTGACCTCATCTCTTGTAATTTCGAACCTTGCCATGGTCACCTGGTTTGCTGCCACCTCTCCTAGCACCGTGACTTCTCCCTGTTCTATTGTAAAGACCTCCTGGAACCTTTTGTTGAGTTCTTCACACACCTCTTTGTCATTCTCTGTGTACCTGTCCTCGCCCACCCTAAGTTTCATCACCTGTTCCTTCACTGTTGTCTTCCTCCTGATGTGACTGTGTAGTAGCTTTGGTTCGGTTTTGGCTTTATTAGCTATAACATTTTCATACCTTTTCTCAGCGGCTCTTTTCACACTAACATACTCGTTCCTGGTTCTCTGGTATCTCTCTCTACTTTCTGGTGTTCTGTTATTACGGAAGTTCCTCCATGCCCTTTTGTTCAGCTCCTTTGCTTTCATACATTCCCTATTAAACCACGGATTCTTCCTTTGCTTCTCTGTTTTTTCCTGTTGGGCTGGGACAAACCTGCTTACAGCCTCCTGACATTTTTGGGTGACATAGTCCATCATGTCTTGTACAGACTTGGTTCCGAGTTCTGTGTCCCAATGTATATCCCATAGGAATTTATTCATCTCCTCGTAGTTTCCCTTTCGGTACGCCAGCCCTTTGTTTCCCAGTTCTTTTTTAGGGGTGATAATTCCCAGCTCAACCAGGTACTCAAAGCTCAATACACTATGGTCACTCATTCCCAAGGGGGCTTCCAACTTAACTTCCCTTATATCCGACTCATTTAGGGTAAATATCAGATCAAGCAAGGCTGGTTCATCCCCTCCTCTCGTTCTTGTCGGTCCCTTGACGTGTTGACTTAGAAAGTTTCTTGTTGCCACATCCAGCAGCTTAGCTCTCCATGTGTCTGGGCCTCCATGTGGGTCTCTGTTCCCCCAATCTATCTTTCCATGGTTGAAGTCTCCCATGATTAGTAGCCTGGATCCGTTCCTGCTAGCCACAGAAGCTGCTCTCTCTATTATATTGATGGTGGCCAAGTTGTTTCTATCATACACTTTCTTCAGTTCATTTTCTTGTCCCTTTCTTGGCGAGCAGTCTGCTGGTGTGGGAAGCTTTTCAGTGGGTGAGATGATCTGTGAGGTGGTTTGCAGGGTTTCAGGGGAGTTTGGGGTGAGGGGTGGGGGTTTCATGGAAGGGGGGACAGGTAGGGTGTGGGTTAAGGAGATAGGGGGGACATGGAGGATACGGGGTGAGGGGGGAGGAGGGATAGGGAGGGTATGGGATGAAGGGGGAGGGGGGACAGGGGGGAAAGGTGGGAGGGGGGACATGATGGAAATGGGGAAGGGATGACAGGGTAAGAATGGTGTGGGGGGGGAGGGAGGGTTGGGTGGGGGCAGGTAGGGTGAGGGGAAGGGAGGGTTTCTATGCAGAGGGGGGCGGTGGGGTTGCCCTCCCCTCTGGTGTTGCTGGGATGCTGGTTTTGGGTTTGCCTCTTGTCTCTAGGACTGTTGTGTTGGGGGCTGTGATTTCCTGGTTTGCTTCTCCCTCCCTGCGCTTCCTCCTTGCCTCTGCTGCCCTGGCTCTCTCCTCCTTCGTCCTGTCCCTCTGCAGGAATACTTTCTTGTATCCCTCCACATGCTGCAGTCGACTCTTCCTTTTGAGAATATCCTCCTTCGTGGTTTCGTTTGTAAACACCACTTTTACTAGTCGGTTTCTGTCCTTGTTGTACCAGCCCAACCTGAAAACCTTCTCAATGTTTCTTTCAGCCCCTTCCATCTGTAACCCCTTCAGTAGCCCCTGTACTGCTTCTCTATCCTTGCTATTCCATTCTTGCCTGTTGGATCCATCCTGTTCTTTTATCTTGAGGTTATCTTGAGATGATTTCGGTGCTTTTTTTTTTTTTTAGTGTCCCCGCGGCCCGGTCCTCGACCAGGCCTCCACCCCCAGGAAGCAGCCCGTGACAGCTGACTAACTCCCAGGTACCTATTTACTGCTAGGTAACAGGGGCATTCAGGGTGAAAGAAACTTTGCCCATTTGTTTCTGCCTCGTGCGGGAATTGAACCCGCGCCACAGAATTACGAGTCCTGCGCGCTATCCACCAGGCTACGAGGCTCCAGTTTATGCCTACAACTACCACTGATGTTTTTCTCTCCAGCAGCTGAGTGGTGCATCTTGCTGCTTCCTGTGAGGTGGCTGCTTGCATGGCTACCTCCCTCACTGTGTCCATTGCTTCTGAGCTCTTTTTCAGTATGTCTGCAAATGTTTCAGGTACAGAGGCATTTTCTTCCAATGTAACATTCCCACCTTCCCTTTGGATGATAATCTGATGCTCGGTCTTTTTATTTTTTTCTGTGAGGGATTTGGTCTCCTCTCTTGCTGATGTCAGCTCACTTTGCAGGTTGTTAATTGTAATCCTCATTTCCTGCATCTCCTTCCTGAATCCCTCCAGAACTTGGGTTAACATGTCCCTCGTTTGATCAATTTGGCTGTTCCCTGTGTCCCTGTTGCGTCCACCTGCCATGTTGCCCTTGTCAAGAGAGAGAGAGCAAGAATAGTCCTAGTGAGAGTGGGTGTGGTGGGGGGGGGGGGAGTGTTTTGGGAGAGTGGGAGTGGTGGTGGTGGGGGGGGGAGTGTGTTGGGAGAGTGAGATGGTGGGTTAAGAGAGAGAGAGCAAGAATAAGGTGTAGTCTTCAGATTACGGCGGGTGGGGGAGGATTAGCGGCTTATCTGGGTTCCCAGTGAGCTCACAGTTGCTGTCCCTGTTACCTGTCTACCACGATTGTATTATTACGATTGTATTATTGAATGGAATGCAATGGTGTCTATGATATGATATTATATAAACCTTGTACACTGTTGGAGACTTATGAGAGACACTTACCAGTTAGCCCCCCACAAGCACTCTAGGTGAATACACGCCGTGTCGTCGGTAATCCTGTGAGGTCTTCAGGTCTCCACTTGTGTCCCGGCTGATGCGACTGATGCTTCCTCAAGAAGTCGATATTCACTAGCTATCTTCTCTAAATTCACTAAAATAATTCACCACGAGATGTGATCAATGTGATGCATAACAATGCCACTGTTCAATTTACACTGTCCCGATTCTCACTGCACAGTACACCCGCTCCCTTGAACCCTATTGTTCCCTCGGTTAACGCGACCGCTGACCCTACACGTCTGCTCACGATCAAAGCTGACCCAAGACTGTGTGTGTGTGTGTACTCACCTATATGTACTCACCTATATGTGTGTGTGTGTGTGTGTGTGTGTGTGTGTGTGTGTGGGTGTGTGTGTGTGTGTGTGTGTACTCACCTAGTTGTACTCACCTAGTTGTGTCTGCAGGATCGAGCATTGCCTCTTGGATCCCGCCTTTCGAGCATCGGTTGTTTGCAGCAATGACTCCTGTCCCATTTCCCTATCATACCTGGTTTTAAAATTATGAATAGTTTTTGCTTCCACAACCTGTTCCTGAAGTGCATTCCATTTTCCCACTACTCTCACGCTAAAAGAAAACTTCCTAACATCTCTGTGACTCATCTGAGTTTCAAGCTTCCATCCATGTCCCCTCGTTCTGTTACTATTCAGTGTGAACATTTCGTCTATGTCCACTCTGTCAATCCCTCTGAGTATCTTATACGTTCCTATGATGTCCCCCTCTCCCTTCTTCTTTCTAGTGTCGTAAGGCACAGTTCCCTCAGGCGCTCCTCATTCCCCATCCCTCGTAGCTATGGGACGAGTCTCGTTGCAAACCTCTGAACCCTTTCCAGTTTCATTATATGCTTCTTCAGATGGGGACTCCATGATGAGGCGGCATACTCTAAGACTGGCCTCACGTAGGCAGTGTAAAGCGCCCTAAATGCCTCCTTACTTAGGTTTCTGAATGATGTTCTAACTTTTTCCAGTGTAGAGTACGCTGCTGTCGTTATCCTATTTATATGTGCCTCAGGAGATAGATTAGGTGTTACGTCCACTGTTGTAATCCACAAGTTAGTAGGAATTATTAGCTAGAGGATCATTACTACAACACTTAACGAATGATGATTGGAAGTACATGTTAAATAGACAGACTATGGATCACATATCTAAGAAAGGTCAATGGATTAAGACCGAAGCTGTTTAGCCAAATTAATAATTCCAGGAAAGAGGAATTATTCTTCGTCAGGCTTCTAGGATCAAGGTTACCGGTCTAGGGATAAGGTTAATCGGATTATACCTTCCTTGAGAGGCGTGGTGAAATGTTTGAGGCCATGGTTGGCTAAAGTCAGTCTGATTGTGGGAGTTGAACTGAGAAGTCCTCTGGATCTCCGTTTGTAGCAGACTGCTATGCGAGAACCTGATGTGATCTTAGTGACCAAGTTAAGTCTGCAGTATGTGAGTATTGAATGAAAGACTAACCGGGTGTGGAGCGTTGTAGTAATCATTCCGTATTAGGGACTTAGGCGGAATTTACGAGTGTGGGTGGTGATCGCGGAGGTCAAGTGGTCTATGGGTATTGGAAGTGTATTGACCTAATAGAGTATGTTAATATATTATTATTTGTCAGAGTCTATTCTTTGTAATTAAATGACAAAACCCGACGGCCTTTAAATACCTTCCATATGTTCACTCATTGTGTTCCAGTACAAACCTAGTGGTACGCCTCAAGGGTCTGGTGTGTGTAGGAGTATAGGTGGTAGTAACGGTTGCTGAGGCAAGGTGTTATGTGTTGTGTAATCGCTGTGTTCGGAATGAACCGGGGTTCAGCGTCACGACATATTTGGTGGCAGCGCAAACAGGTTTTGGAACACTTTGAGAGATGAAGGAAGTGTGTTACTGGTTTAGTTGGTGAGGGAATGTTCGGGAATTGGTAGACATCGGGTTGTGTTCAAGACGGTGGATATTGGAGTGAGGAAGGGAAGGTGTGTGGGCCAGTGAGTGGCCATAGTGGGGTGTGGGGCCAAGGTGTGTGGCCAAGTGGAGTGGCCACGTTGTGCGGCAGGGAAAGGTCTCCTAAGGGGTGGAAACAGTAGTGTGGGGAACTGATAAGTGACGTTGTTAATGGTGGCTTAAAATTATAAGTGATTCTAGTGAGATTAAGGGAATAAGGCCAAGTAAGGTTACTGTACGGCAAGCGTCAAGCTGGTTCATACACGAGCACATAAGGGGCGAGTAGCCATGACGGGTACGGGTAGTAATACTCGACATTACTCGTGGCCTGGCCAGTGGCCAGGCCACGAGTAATGTCGGTCAGGGTGAGAGTGGTGATAACACGGCGGCGTTGCTTACGGCGCAGGCGGCAGCGTCAGAGACAATTGGGCAGGTTGCACAGTGGTTGAAAAATGTGTTGAGCACGCATGAGACGACTAATGCAGGACCTAAGGTATATGGAGACATACCCACGTTTTTGGGGCGCCAAACGGGATTTGAAAGGTCAGTTACTGACGGATATTAGAACATTTTTCTTTGCTCTAGAGAAGGCGACTAGTGTGGGGTCATGGTCGGATCAGGCAAAGATTGCATTGGCATATTCCAAGGTGAAAGGGGAAGCAAAGACCCTGCTCAACTCGGCGGAAATTAGAGAAATAAATAGTTATAGCGAGTTTAAGCAGGAACTGATAGATCATTACGATGTGCAGCACGATGCAGTGGAACTAAAGGCTCAGTTAGCTGCACTTAAACGAGATCCAGGGGAACAATTAAGGGCGTTTGGCCATAGAATAAGACTCTTGGGTGATGTGATTGAGCGGACGGAAACGCAGTTCACGGGGGTAGTAAGAGATTCTATGCAACGGAGTGTTTTTTTTCGGTGCATTACCGCGGGAAAGTGCGTTACACTGCAGGGAAGCTAAGTCTTTTAAGGAAGCGGTGAAACATGCAGTGTTTTGGGCGGAGAATAACCCGACACATAAACTGACAGAGGATGACATTTTCAAGGAAGTGTCCCCTAAGGAAACAGGCAAATCTTGCAGACACGCAAGAGAGACAGGCTCAGCTCTGGGCCCCAGTAGCTCAGCCAGTGGAGGATGGACCCGCGGCGGGGGTCACACATTCCAAGGGCAAGGGGCGAGGTGCTCCTCGACGTAACAATAATAAGGGCTGGGAGCCAAGGGTGTTCCAGGGACACAATACGAGTGGTGTGTCGTGGGGACCCCATCAGGGTACTCGTGGGCAGCGAGGAGGCTATAATCAAGGGGCACGTGGAGGCAGGTTCACTCCTGCTCCACCACGATACACGCCTGCTCAGGGAGCAACAGGAATGTCCCACCAGAACCAGGGTACCGGTTAGAGGGTATCCCCGGGGAACGGGGTACACTGCAGGTAAACACGAGCCAGACCGACCTAAGCAGACAAAAGTGTGTAAGCTGTGTGGTGACGGTAGTCACTTGGCCTGGCAGTGTAAGCTTTTTGTTCCGCCTAATTACCCAGTGTGTACAGTAGGGGGTGGCGGACAGTGGTTGTGTACCGTCGGGTCGGGTCATCCCATAAAGGTGCATTTACGGTAAAGGGCACTATCTATACAGCCTTGGTGGACACCGGTGCTTCCGTGTCCATCATGAGTCGTAGCGTGTTAGGATCAGACGTCAGGCTGATACCTAACAACAGGAGTTAACGGCGGTGGGGGATAATGCGTTGCGGGTGTTGGGTGAGACAACTGTGGATTTCCAGCTAGAAAGATAGATGGTTTTAAACATAGTTTTGTAGTAATACAGGATATAGGGCTGAAACATACCAACATTATCTTGGGAATTGATTTCCTCGAAAAATACTCATGTACCATAGCGTTCAGCGCAAGGGGGAATAAATTGGTATGTGGGGGTGGCGCGGTAGACGTTAACAAGGTGAGGAGTAGAGAAGGAGTAGCAGTAGTGAGGGGTAACTGTGGTAACCGGCTGGGGACCAGAATATACAGTGGGCAGTCACGGTACCCAAGGATGTCACCATTCCGGGGAGAAGCATCCTTAGTGATTAAAATTTCATGTAAAGCCAAGGGAGTAGACGTTGTGCAAATTGAGCCATTGGATAATCCAGCAGGGTTGGTGATAATGGAGACTATTGAAGACATAAATGAAGGGGTAATTCGGGTGAGGGTTTTTAATCCCTCTCGCTTGCCAGTCACCTTGAGTAAGCATGC
>NW_027189128.1:963170-987143 GCF_040958095.1 Procambarus clarkii | reverse complement strand
GGATTAAGGCGTCCCTGTACATACCAGTTGCGTTGCTCCTAGCAGTATGGGTTCAAGTCACTTCTGGGGTGTGAGTTTTCAGTTGCATATAGTCCTGGGGACCATTCAGGCTTGTTCGCATTTGTGTTCCTCACGTGTGCCCCAAAGAATGAGGTGATTTGATAAAATGCTATGCCCAAGATTACCATCCGAGTGCCGGCGGGGAAGTGGTTCAAATAGCTTCGGCTATCACTTCCTTATGTCCGGTCGTGATGGTCAAGCGGATTAAGGCGTCCCTGTACATGCCAGTTGCGTTGCTCCTGGCAGTATGGGTTCAAGTCACTTCTGGGGTGTGAGTTTTCAGTTGCATATAGTCCTGGGGACCATTCAGGCTTGTTCGCATTTGTGTTCCTCACGTGTGCCCCAAAGAATGAGGTTATTTGATAAAATGCTATGCCCAAGATTACCATCCGAGTGCTGGCGGGGAAGTGGTTCAAATAGCTTCGGCTATCACTTCCTTATGTCCCGTCGTGATGGTCAAGCGGATTAAGGCGTCCCTGTACATACCAGTTGCGTTGCTCCTGGCAGTATGGGTTCAAGTCACTTCTGGGGTGTGAGTTTTCAGTTGCATATAGTCCTGGGGACCATTCAGGCTTGTTCGCATTTGTGTTCCTCACGTGTGCCCCAAAGAATGAGGTGATTTGATAAAATGCTATGGCCAAGATTACCATCCGGATGCCGGAGGGGAAGTGGTTCAAATAGCTTCGCCTATTACTTCCTTATGTCAGGTCGTGATGGTCAAGCGGATTAAGGCGTCCCTGTACATACCAGTTGCGTTGCTCCTGGCAGTATGGGTTCAAGTCACTTCTGGGGTGTGAGTTTTCAGTAGCATATAGTCCTGGGGACCATTCAGGCTTGTTCGCATTTGTGTTCCTCACGTGAGCCCCAAAGAATGAGGTGATTTGATAAAATGCTATGCCCAAGATTACCATCCGAGTGCCGGCGGGGAAGTGGTTCAAATAGCTTCGGCTATCACTTCCCTATGTCCGGTCGTGATGGTCAAGCGGATTAAGGCGTCCCTGTACATACCAGTTGCGTTGCTCCTGGCAGTATGCGTTCAAGTCACTTCTGGGGTGTGAGTTTTCAGTTGCATATAGTCCTGGGGACCATTCAGGCTTGTTCGCATTTGTGTTCCTCACGTGTGCCCCAAAGAATGAGGTGATTTGATAAAATGCTATGCCCAAGATTACCATCCGAGTGCCGGCGGGGAAGTGGTTCAAATAGCTTCGGCTATCACTTCCTTATGTCCGGTCGTGATGGTCAAGCGGATTAAGGCGTCCCTGTACATACCAGTTGCGTTGCTCCTAGCAGTATGGGTTCAAGTCACTTCTGGGGTGTGAGTTTTCAGTTGCATATAGTCCTGGGGACCATTCAGGCTTGTTCGCATTTGTGTTCCTCACGTGTGCCCCAAGGAATGAGGTGATTTGATAAAATGCTATGCCCAAGATTACCATCCGAGTGCCGACGGGGAAGTGGTTCAAATAGCTTCGGCTATCACTTCCTTATGTCCGGTCGTGATGGTCAAGCGGATTAAGGCGTCCCTGTACATACCAGTTGCGTTGCTCCTGGAAGTATGGGTTCAAGTCACTTCTGGGGTGAGAGTTTTCAGTTGCATATAGTCCTGGGGACCATTCAGGCTTGTTCGCATTTGTGTTCCTCAAGTGTGCCCCAAAGAATGAGGTGATTTGATAAAATGCTATGCCCAAGATTACCATCCGGATGCCGGAGGGGAAGTGGTTCAAATAGCTTCGGCTATCACTTCCTTATGTCCGGTCGTGATGGTCAAGCGGATTAAGGCGTCCCTGTACATACCAATTGCGTTGCTCCTGGCAGTATGCGTTCAAGTCACTTCTGGGGTGTGAGTTTTCAGTTACATATAGTCCTGGGGACCATTCAGGCTTGTTCGCATTTGTGTTCCTCACGTGTGCCCCAAAGAATGAGGTGATTTGATAAAATGCTATGCCCAAGATTACCATCCGAGTGCCGGTGGGGAAGTGGTTCAAATAGCTTCGGCTATCACTTCCTTATGTCCGGTCGTGATGGTCAAGCGGATTAAGGCGTCCCTGTACATACCAGTTGCGTTGCTCCTGGCAGTATGGGTTCAAGTAACTTCTGGCGTGTGAGTTTTCAGTTGCATATAGTCCTGGGGACCATTCTGGCTTGTTCGCATTTGTGTTCCTCATGTGTGCCCCAAAGAATGAGGTGATTTGATAAATTGCTATGCCGAAGATTACCATCCGAGTGCCGGCGGGGAAGTGGTTCAAATAGCTTCGGCTATCACTTCCTTATGTCCGGTCGTGATGGTCAAGCGGATTAAGGCGTCCCTGTACATACCAGTTGCGTTGCTCCTAGCAGTATGGGTTCAAGTCACTTCTGGGGTGTGAGTTTTCAGTTGCATATAGTCCTGGGGACCATTCAGGCTTGTTCGCATTTGTGTTCCTCACGTGTGCCCCAAAGAATGAGGTGATTTGATAAAATGCTATGCCCAAGATTACCATCCGAGTGCCGGCGGGGAAGTGGTTCAAATAGCTTCGGCTATCACTTCCTTATGTCCGGTCGTGATGGTCAAGCGGATTAAGGCGTCCCTGTACATGCCAGTTGCGTTGCTCCTGGCAGTATGGGTTCAAGTCACTTCTGGGGTGTGAGTTTTCAGTTGCATATAGTCCTGGGGACCATTCAGGCTTGTTCGCATTTGTGTTCCTCACGTGTGCCCCAAAGAATGAGGTTATTTGATAAAATGCTATGCCCAAGATTACCATCCGAGTGCTGGCGGGGAAGTGGTTCAAATAGCTTCGGCTATCACTTCCTTATGTCCCGTCGTGATGGTCAAGCGGATTAAGGCGTCCCTGTACATACCAGTTGCGTTGCTCCTGGCAGTATGGGTTCAAGTCACTTCTGGGGTGTGAGTTTTCAGTTGCATATAGTCCTGGGGACCATTCAGGCTTGTTCGCATTTGTGTTCCTCACGTGTGCCCCAAAGAATGAGGTGATTTGATAAAATGCTATGGCCAAGATTACCATCCGGATGCCGGAGGGGAAGTGGTTCAAATAGCTTCGCCTATTACTTCCTTATGTCAGGTCGTGATGGTCAAGCGGATTAAGGCGTCCCTGTACATACCAGTTGCGTTGCTCCTGGCAGTATGGGTTCAAGTCACTTCTGGGGTGTGAGTTTTCAGTAGCATATAGTCCTGGGGACCATTCAGGCTTGTTCGCATTTGTGTTCCTCACGTGAGCCCCAAAGAATGAGGTGATTTGATAAAATGCTATGCCCAAGATTACCATCCGAGTGCCGGCGGGGAAGTGGTTCAAATAGCTTCGCCTATCACTTCCTTATGTCAGGTCGTGATGGTCAAGCGGATTAAGGCGTCCCTGTACATACCAGTTGCGTTGCTCCTGGCAGTATGGGTTCAAGTCACTTCTGGGGTGTGAGTTTTCAGTTGCATATAGTCCTGGGGACCATTCAGGCTTGTTCGCATTTGTGTTCCTCACGTGTGCCCCAAAGAATGTGGTGATTTGATAAAATGCTATGCCCAAGATTACCATCCGAGTGCCGGCGGGGAAGTGGTTCAAATAGCTTCGGCTATCACTTCCTTATGTCCGGTCGTGATGGTCAAGCGGATTAAGGCGTCCCTGTACATGCCAGTTGCGTTGCTCCTGGCAGTATGGGTTCAAGTCACTTCTGGGGTGTGAGTTTTCAGTTGCATATAGTCCTGGGGACCATTCAGGCTTGTTCGCATTTGTGTTCCTCACGTGTGCCCCAAAGAATGAGGTTATTTGATAAAATGCTATGCCCAAGATTACCATCCGAGTGCTGGCGGGGAAGTGGTTCAAATAGCTTCGGCTATCACTTCCTTATGTCCCGTCGTGATGGTCAAGCGGATTAAGGCGTCCCTGTACATACCAGTTGCGTTGCTCCTGGCAGTATGGGTTCAAGTCACTTCTGGGGTGTGAGTTTTCAGTTGCATATAGTCCTGGGGACCATTCAGGCTTGTTCGCATTTGTGTTCCTCACGTGTGCCCCAAAGAATGAGGTGATTTGATAAAATGCTATGGCCAAGATTACCATCCGGATGCCGGAGGGGAAGTGGTTCAAATAGCTTCGCCTATTACTTCCTTATGTCAGGTCGTGATGGTCAAGCGGATTAAGGCGTCCCTGTACATACCAGTTGCGTTGCTCCTGGCAGTATGGGTTCAAGTCACTTCTGGGGTGTGAGTTTTCAGTAGCATATAGTCCTGGGGACCATTCAGGCTTGTTCGCATTTGTGTTCCTCACGTGAGCCCCAAAGAATGAGGTGATTTGATAAAATGCTATGCCCAAGATTACCATCCGAGTGCCGGCGGGGAAGTGGTTCAAATAGCTTCGCCTATCACTTCCTTATGTCAGGTCGTGATGGTCAAGCGGATTAAGGCGTCCCTGTACATACCAGTTGCGTTGCTCCTGGCAGTATGGGTTCAAGTCACTTCTGGGGTGTGAGTTTTCAGTTGCATATAGTCCTGGGGACCATTCAGGCTTGTTCGCATTTGTGTTCCTCACGTGTGCCCCAAAGAATGTGGTGATTTGATAAAATGCTATGCCCAAGATTACCATCCGAGTGCCGGCGGGGAAGTGGTTCAAATAGCTTCGGCTATCACTTCCTTATGTCCGGTCGTGATGGTCAAGCGGATTAAGGCGTCCCTGTACATACCAGTTGCGTTGCTCCTGGCAGTATGGGTTCAAGTCACTTCTGGGGTGTTAGTTTTCAGTTGCATATAGTCCTGGGGACCATTCAGGCTTGTTCGCATTTGTGTTCCTCACGTGTGCCCCAAAGAATGAGGTGATTTGATAAAATGCTATGGCCAAGATTACCATCCGGATGCCGGAGGGGAAGTGGTTCAAATAGCTTCGGCTATCACTTCCTTATGTCCGGTCGTGATGGTCAAGCGGATTGAGGCGTCCCTGTACATACCAGTTGCGTTGCTCCTGGAAGTATGGGTTCAAGTCACTTCTGGGGGTGTGAGTTTTCAGTTGCATATAGTCCTGGGGACCATTCAGGCTTGTTCGTATTTGTGTTCCTCACGTGTGCCCCAAAGAATGAGGTGATTTGATAATATGCTATGCCCAAGATTACCATCCGAGTGCCGGCGGGGAAGTGGTTCAAATAGCTTCGGCTATCACTTCCTTATGTCCGGTCGTGATGGTCAAGCAGATTAAGGCGTCCCTGTACATACCAGTTGCGTTGCTCCTGGCAGTATGGGTTCAAGTCACTTCTGGGGTGTGAGTTTTCAGTTGCATATAGTCCTGGGGACCATTCGAGCTTGTTCGCATTTGTGTTCCTCACATGTGCCCCAAAGAATGAGGTGATTTCATAAAATGCTATGCCCAAGATTACCATCCGAGTGCCGGCGAGGTAGTGGTTCAAATAGCTTCGGCTATCACTTCCTTATGTCCGGTCGTGATGGTCAAGCGAATTAAGGCGTCCCTGTACATACCAGTTGCATTGCTCCTGGCAGTATGGGTTCAAGTCACTTCTGGGGTGTGAGTTTTCAGTTGCATATAGTCCTGGGGACCATTCAGGCTTGTTCGCATTTGTGTTCCTCACGTGTGCCCCAAAGAATGAGGTGATTTGATAAAATGCTATGCCCAAGATTACCATCCGAGTGCCGGCGGGGAAGTGGTTCAAATAGCTTCGGCTATCATTTCCTTATGTCTGGTCGTGATGGTCAAGCGGATTAAGGCGTCCCTGTACATACCAGTTGCGTTGCTCCTGGCAGTATGGGTTCAAGTCACTTCTGGGGTGTGAGTTTTCAGTTGCATATAGTCCTGGGGACCATTCTGGCTTGTTCGCATTTGTGTTCCTCACGTGTGCCCCAAAGAATGAGGTGATTTGATAAATTGCTATGCCCAAGATTACCATCCGAGTGCCGGCAGGGAAGTGGTTCAAATAGCTTCGGCTATCACTTCCTTATGTCCGGTCGTGATGGTCAAGCGGATTATGGCGTCCCTGTACATACCAGTTGCATTGCTCCTGGCAGTATGGGTTCAAGTCACTTCTGGGGTGTGAGTTTTCATTTGCATATAGTCCTGGGGACCATTCAGGCTTGTTCGCATTTGTGTTCCTCACGTGTGCCCCAAAGAATGAGGTGATTTGATAAAATGCTATGCCCAAGATTACCATCCGAGTGCCGGCAGGGAAGTGGTTCAAATAGCTTCGGCTATCACTTCCCTATGTCCGGTCGTGATGGTCAAGCGGATTAAGGCGTCCCTGTACATACCAGTTGCGTTGCTCCTGGCAGTATGCGTTCAAGTCACTTCTGGGGTGTGAGTTTTCAGTTGCATATAGTCTTAGGGACCATTCAGGCTTGTTCGCATTTGTGTTCCTCAAGTGTGCCCCAAAGAATGAGGTGATTTGATAAAATGCTATGCCCAAGATTACCATCCGGATGCCAGAGGGGAAGTGGTTCAAATAGCTTCGGCTATCACTTCCTTATGTCCGGTCGTGATGGTCAAGCGGATTAAGGCGTCCCTGTACATACCAGTTGCGTTGCTCCTGGCAGTATGCGTTCAAGTCACTTCTGGGGTGTGAGTTTTCAGTTACATATAGTCCTGGGGACCATTCAGGCTTGTTCGCATTTGTGTTCCTCACGTGTGCCCCAAAGAATGAGGTGATTTGATAAAATGCTATGCCCAAGATTTCCATCCGAGTGCCGGCGGGGAAGTGGTTCAAATAGCTTCGGCTATCACTTCATTATGTCCGGTCGTGATTGTCAAGCGGATTAAGGCGTCCCTGTACATACCAGTTGCGTTGCTCCTGGCAGTATGGGTTCAAGTCACTTCTGGCGTGTGAGTTTTCAGTTGCATATAGTCCTGGGGACCATTCAGGCTTGTTCGCATTTGTGTTCCTCACATGTGCCCCAAAGAAAGAGGTGATTTGATAAAATGCTATGCCCAAGATTACCACCCGAGTGCCGGCGGGGAAGTCGTTCAAATAGCTTCGGCTATCACTTCCTTATGTCTGGTCGTGATGGTCAAGCGGATTAAGGCGTCCCTGTACATACCAGTTGCGTTGCTCCTGGCAGTATGCGTTCAAGTCACTTCTGGGGTGAGAGTTTTCAGTTGCATATAGTCCTGGGGACCATTCAGGCTTGTTCGCATTTGTGTTCCTCACGTGTGCCCCAAAGAATGAGGTGATTTGATAAAATGCTATGCCCAAGATTACCATCCGAGTGCCGGCGGGGAAGTGGTTCAAATAGCTTCGGCTATCACTTCCCTATGTCCGGTCGTGATGGTCAAGCGGATTAAGGCGTCCCTGTACATACCAGTTGCGTTGCTCCTGGCAGTATGCGTTCAAGTCACTTCTGGGGTGTGAGTTTTCAGTTGCATATAGTCCTGGGGACCATTCAGGCTTGTTCGCATTTGTGTTCCTCACGTGTGCCCCAAAGAATGAGGTGATTTGATAAAATGCTATGCCCAAGATTACCATCCGAGTGCCGGCGGGGAAGTGGTTCAAATAGCTTCGGCTATCACTTCCTTATGTCCGGTCGTGATGGTCAAGCGGATTAAGGCGTCCCTGTACATACCAGTTGCGTTGCTCCTAGCAGTATGGGTTCAAGTCACTTCTGGGGTGTGAGTTTTCAGTTGCATATAGTCCTGGGGACCATTCAGGCTTGTTCGCATTTGTGTTCCTCACGTGTGCCCCAAGGAATGAGGTGATTTGATAAAATGCTATGCCCAAGATTACCATCCGAGTGCCGGCGGGGAAGTGGTTCAAATAGCTTCGGCTATCACTTCCTTATGTCCGGTCGTGATGGTCAAGCGGATTAAGGCGTCCCTGTACATACCAGTTGCGTTGCTCCTGGAAGTATGGGTTCAAGTCACTTCTGGGGTGAGAGTTTTCAGTTGCATATAGTCCTGGGGACCATTCAGGCTTGTTCGCATTTGTGTTCCTCAAGTGTGCCCCAAAGAATGAGGTGATTTGATAAAATGCTATGCCCAAGATTACCATCCGGATGCCGGAGGGGAAGTGGTTCAAATAGCTTCGGCTATCACTGCCTTATGTCCGGTCGTGATGGTCAAGCGGATTAAGGCGTCCCTGTACATACCAATTGCGTTGCTCCTGGCAGTATGCGTTCAAGTCACTTCTGGGGTGTGAGTTTTCAGTTACATATAGTCCTGGGGACCATTCAGGCTTGTTCGCATTTGTGTTCCTCACGTGTGCCCCAAAGAATGAGGTGATTTGATAAAATGCTATGCCCAAGATTACCATCCGAGTGCCGGTGGGGAAGTGGTTCAAATAGCTTCGGCTATCACTTCCTTATGTCCGGTCGTGATGGTCAAGCGGATTAAGGCGTCCCTGTACATACCAGTTGCGTTGCTCCTGGCAGTATGGGTTCAAGTAACTTCTGGCGTGTGAGTTTTCAGTTGCATATAGTCCTGGGGACCATTCTGGCTTGTTCGCATTTGTGTTCCTCATGTGTGCCCCAAAGAATGAGGTGATTTGATAAAATGCTATGGCCAAGATTACCATCCGGATGCCGGAGGGGAAGTGGTTCAAATAGCTTCGCCTATTACTTCCTTATGTCAGGTCGTGATGGTCAAGCGGATTAAGGCGTCCCTGTACATACCAGTTGCGTTGCTCCTGGCAGTATGGGTTCAAGTCACTTCTGGGGTGTGAGTTTTCAGTAGCAAATAGTCCTGGGGACCATTCAGGCTTGTTCGCATTTGTGTTCCTCACGTGAGCCCCAAAGAATGAGGTGATTTGATAAAATGCTATGCCCAAGATTACCATCCGAGTGCCGGTGGGGAAGTGGTTCAAATAGCTTCGCCTATCACTTCCTTATGTCAGGTCGTGATGGTCAAGCGGATTAAGGCGTCCCTGTACATACCAGTTGCGTTGCTCCTGGCAGTATGGGTTCAAGTCACTTCTGGGGTGTGAGTTTTCAGTTGCATATAGTCCTGGGGACCATTCAGGCTTGTTCGCATTTGTGTTCCTCACGTGTGCCCCAAAGAATGTGGTGATTTGATAAAATGCTATGCCCAAGATTACCATCCGAGTGCCGGCGGGGAAGTGGTTCAAATAGCTTCGGCTATCACTTCCTTATGTCTGGTCGTGATGGTCAAGCGGATTAAGGCGTCCCTGTACATACCAGTTGCGTTGCTCCTGGCAGTATGGGTTCAAGTCACTTCTGGGGTGTGAGTTTTCAGTTGCATATAGTCCTGGGGACCATTCAGGCTTGTTCGCATTTGTGTTCCTCACGTGTGCCCCAAAGAATGAGGTGATTTGATAAAATGCTATGGCCAAGATTACCATCCGGATGCCGGAGGGGAAGTGGTTCAAATAGCTTCGGCTATCACTTCCTTATGTCCGGTCGTGATGGTCAAGCGGATTAAGGCGTCCCTGTACATACCAGTTGCGTTGCTCCTGGAAGTATGGGTTCAAGTCACTTCTGGGGGTGTGAGTTTTCAGTTGCATATAGTCCTGGGGACCATTCAGGCTTGTTCGTATTTGTGTTCCTCACGTGTGCCCCAAAGAATGAGGTGATTTGATAATATGCTATGCCCAAGATTACCATCCGAGTGCCGGCGGGGAAGTGGTTCAAATAGCTTCGGCTATCACTTCCTTATGTCCGGTCGTGATGGTCAAGCAGATTAAGGCGTCCCTGTACATACCAGTTGCGTTGCTCCTGGCAGTATGGGTTCAAGTCACTTCTGGGGTGTGAGTTTTCAGTTGCATATAGTCCTGGGGACCATTCGAGCTTGTTCGCATTTGTGTTCCTCACATGTGCCCCAAAGAATGAGGTGATTTCATAAAATGCTATGCCCAAGATTACCATCCGAGTGCCGGCGAGGTAGTGGTTCAAATAGCTTCGGCTATCACTTCCTTATGTCCGGTCGTGATGGTCAAGCGAATTAAGGCGTCCCTGTACATACCAGTTGCATTGCTCCTGGCAGTATGGGTTCAAGTCACTTCTGGGGTGTGAGTTTTCAGTTGCATATAGTCCTGGGGACCATTCAGGCTTGTTCGCATTTGTGTTCCTCACGTGTGCCCCAAAGAATGAGGTGATTTGATAAAATGCTATGCCCAAGATTACCATCCGAGTGCCGGCGGGGAAGTGGTTCAAATAGCTTCGGCTATCATTTCCTTATGTCTAGTCGTGATGGTCAAGCGGATTAAGGCGTCCCTGTACATACCAGTTGCGTTGCTCCTGGCAGTATGGGTTCAAGTCACTTCTGGGGTGTGAGTTTTCAGTTGCATATAGTCCTGGGGACCATTCTGGCTTGTTCGCATTTGTGTTCCTCACGTGTGCCCCAAAGAATGAGGTGATTTGATAAATTGCTATGCCCAAGATTACCATCCGAGTGCCGGCAGGGAAGTGGTTCAAATAGCTTCGGCTATCACTTCCTTATGTCCGGTCGTGATGGTCAAGCGGATTATGGCGTCCCTGTACATACCAGTTGCATTGCTCCTGGCAGTATGGGTTCAAGTCACTTCTGGGGTGTGAGTTTTCATTTGCATATAGTCCTGGGGACCATTCAGGCTTGTTCGCATTTGTGTTCCTCACGTGTGCCCCAAAGAATGAGGTGATTTGATAAAATGCTATGCCCAAGATTACCATCCGAGTGCCGGCAGGGAAGTGGTTCAAATAGCTTCGGCTATCACTTCCCTATGTCCGGTCGTGATGGTCAAGCGGATTAAGGCGTCCCTGTACATACCAGTTGCGTTGCTCCTGGCAGTATGCGTTCAAGTCACTTCTGGGGTGTGAGTTTTCAGTTGCATATAGTCTTAGGGACCATTCAGGCTTGTTCGCATTTGTGTTCCTCACGTGTGCCCCAAAGAATGAGGTGATTTGATAAAATGCTATGCCCAAGATTACCATCCGGATGCCAGAGGGGAAGTGGTTCAAATAGCTTCGGCTATCACTTCCTTATGTCCGGTCGTGATGGTCAAGCGGATTAAGGCGTCCCTGTACATACCAGTTGCGTTGCTCCTGGCAGTATGCGTTCAAGTCACTTCTGGGGTGTGAGTTTTCAGTTACATATAGTCCTGGGGACCATTCAGGCTTGTTCGCATTTGTGTTCCTCACGTGTGCCCCAAAGAATGAGGTGATTTGATAAAATGCTATGCCCAAGATTTCCATCCGAGTGCCGGCGGGGAAGTGGTTCAAATAGCTTCGGCTATCACTTCATTATGTCCGGTCGTGATTGTCAAGCGGATTAAGGCGTCCCTGTACATACCAGTTGCGTTGCTCCTGGCAGTATGGGTTCAAGTCACTTCTGGCGTGTGAGTTTTCAGTTGCATATAGTCCTGGGGACCATTCAGGCTTGTTCGCATTTGTGTTCCTCACATGTGCCCCAAAGAAAGAGGTGATTTGATAAAATGCTATGCCCAAGATTACCACCCGAGTGCCGGCGGGGAAGTGGTTCAAATAGCTTCGGCTATCACTTCCTTATGTCTGGTCGTGATGGTCAAGCGGATTAAGGCGTCCCTGTACATACCAGTTGCGTTGCTCCTGGCAGTATGGGTTCAAGTCACTTCTGGGGTGTGAGTTTTCAGTTGCATATAGTCCTGGGGACCATTCAGGCTTGTTCGCATTTGTGTTCCTCACGTGTGCCCTAAAGAATGAGGTGATTTGATAAAATGCTATACCCATGATTACCATCCGAATGCTGGCGAGGAAGTGGTTCAAATAGCTTCGGCTATCACTTCCTTATGTCCGGTCGTGATGTTCAAGCAGATTAAGGCGTCCCTGTACATACCAGTTGCGTTGCTCCTGGCAGTATGGGTTCAAGTCACTTCTGGGGTGTGAGTTTTCAGTTGCATATAGTCCTGGGGACCATTCTGGCTTGTTCGCATTTGTGTTCCTCACGTGTGCCCCAAAGAATAAGGTGATTTGATTAAATGCTATGCCCAAGATTACCATCCGAGTGCCGGTGGGGAAGTGGTTCAAATAGCTTCGGCTATCACTTCCTTATGTCCGGTCGTGATGGTCAAGCGGATTAAGGCGTCCCTGTACATACCAGTTGCGTTGATCCTGGCAGTATGGGTTCAAGTCACTTCTGGGGTGTGAGTTTTCAGTTGCATATAGTCCTGGGGACCATTCAGGCTTGTTCGCATTTGTGTTCCTCACGTGTGCCCCAAAGAATGAGGTGATTTGATAAAATGCTATGCCCAAGATAACCATCCGAGTGCCGGCGAGGTAGTGGTTCAAATAGCTTCGGCTATCACTTCCTTATGTCCGGTCGTGATGGTCAAGCGGATTAAGGCGTCCCTGTACATACCAGTTGCGTTGCTCCTGGCAGTAGGGGTTCAAGCCACTTCTGGGGTGTGAGTTTTCAGTTGCATATAGTCCTGGGGACCATTCAGGCTTGTTCGCATTTGTGTTCCTCACGTGTGCCCCAGAGAATGAGGTGATTTGATAAAATGCTATGCCCAAGATTACCATCCGAATGCCGGCGAGGAAGTGGTTCAAATAGCTTCGGCTATCACTTCCTTATGTCCGGTCGTGATGTTCAAGCAGATTAAGGCGTCCCTGTACATACCAGTTGCGTTGCTCCTGGCAGTATGGGTTCAAGTCACTTCTGGGGTGTGAGTTTTCAGTTGCATATAGTCCTGGGGACCATTCTGGCTTGTTCGCATTTGTGTTCCTCACGTGTGCCCCAAAGAATGAGGTGATTTGATAAAATGCTATGCCCAAGATTACCATCCGAGTGCCGGCAGGGAAGTGGTTCAAATAGCTTCGGCTATCACTTCCCTATGTCCGGTCGTGATGGTCAAGCGGATTAAGGCGTCCCTGTACATACCAGTTGCGTTGCTCTTGGCAGTATGCGTTCAAGTCACTTCTGGGGTGTGAGTTTTCAGTTGCATATAGTCTTAGGGACCATTCAGGCTTGTTCGCATTTGTGTTCCTCACGTGTGCCCCAAAGAATGAGGTGATTTGATAAAATGCTATGCCCAAGATTACCATCCGGATGCCAGAGGGGAAGTGGTTCAAATAGCTTCGGCTATCACTTCCTTATGTCCGGTCGTGATGGTCAAGCGGATTAAGGCGTCCCTGTACATACCAGTTGCGTTGCTCCTGGCAGTATGCGTTCAAGTCACTTCTGGGGTGTGAGTTTTCAGTTACATATAGTCCTGGGGACCATTCAGGCTTGTTCGCATTTGTGTTCCTCACGTGTGCCCCAAAGAATGAGGTGATTTGGTAAAATGCTATGCCCAAGATTACCATCCGAGTGCCGGCGGGGAAGTGGTTCAAATAGCTTCGGCTATCACTTCATTATGTCCGGTCGTGATTGTCAAGCGGATTAAGGCGTCCCTGTACATACCAGTTGCGTTGCTCCTGGCAGTATGGGTTCAAGTCACTTCTGGCGTGTGAGTTTTCAGTTGCATATAGTCCTGGGGACCATTCAGGCTTGTTCGCATTTGTGTTCCTCACGTGTGCCCCAAAGAAAGAGGTGATTTGATAAAATGCTATGCCCAAGATTACCACCCGAGTGCCGGCGGGGAAGTGGTTCAAATAGCTTCGGCTATCACTTCCTTATGTCCGGTCGTGATGGTCAAGCGGATTAAGGCGTCCCTGTACATACCAGTTGCGTTGCTCCTGGCAGTATGGGTTCAAGTCACTTCTGGGGTGTGAGTTTTCAGTTGCATATAGTCCTGGGGACCATTCAGGCTTGTTCGCATTTGTGTTCCTCACGTGTGCCCTAAAGAATGAGGTGATTTGATAAAATGCTATACCCATGATTACCATCCGAATGCTGGCGAGGAAGTGGTTCAAATAGCTTCGGCTATCACTTCCTTATGTCCGGTCGTGATGTTCAAGCAGATTAAGGCGTCCCTGTACATACCAGTTGCGTTGCTCCTGGCAGTATGGGTTCAAGTCACTTCTGGGGTGTGAGTTTTCAGTTGCATATAGTCCTGGGGACCATTCTGGCTTGATCGCATTTGTGTTCCTCACGTGTGCCCCAAAGAATAAGGTGATTTGATTAAATGCTATGCCCAAGATTTCCATCCGAGTGCCGGCGGGGAAGTGGTTCAAATAGCTTCGGCTATCACTTCCTTATGTCCGGTCATGATGGTCAAGAGGATTAAGGCGTCCCTGTACATACCAGTTGCGTTGCTCCTGGCAGTATGGGTTCAAGTCACTTCTGGGGTGTGAGTTTTCAGTTGCATATAGTCCTGGGGACCATTCAGGCTTGTTCGCATTTGTGTTCCTCACGTGTGCCCCAAAGAATGAGGTGATTTGATAAAATGCTATGCCCAAGATAACCATCCGAGTGCCGGCGAGGTAGTGGTTCAAATAGCTTCGGCTATCACTTCCTTATGTCCGGTCGTGATGGTCAAGCGGATTAAGGCGTCCCTGTACATACCAGTTGCGTTGCTCCTGGCAGTAGGGGTTCAAGCCACTTCTGGGGTGTGAGTTTTCAGTTGCATATAGTCCTGGGGACCATTCAGGCTTGTTCGCATTTGTGTTCCTCACGTGTGCCCCAAAGAATGAGGTGATTTGATAAAATGCTATGCCCAAGATTACCATCCGAATGCCGGCGAGGAAGTGGTTCAAATAGCTTCGGCTATCACTTCCTTATGTCCGGTCGGGATGTTCAAGCAGATTAAGGCGTCCCTGTACATACCAGTTGCGTTGCTCCTGGCAGTATGGGTTCAAGTCACTTCTGGGGTGTGAGTTTTCAGTTGCATATAGTCCTGGGGACCATTCTGGCTTGTTCGCATTTGTGTTCCTCACGTGTGCCCCAAAGAATGAGGTGATTTGATAAAATGCTATGCCCAAGATTACCATCCGAATGCCGGCGGGGAAGTGGTTCAAATAGCTTCGGCTATCACTTCCTTATGTCCGGTCGTGATGGTCAAGCGGATTAAGGCGTCCCTGTACATACCAGTTGCGTTGCTCCTGGCAGTATGGGTTCAAGTCACTTCTGGGGTGTGAGTTTTCAGTTGCATATAGTCCTGGGGACCATTCAGGCTTGTTCGCATTTGTGTTCCTCACGTGTGCCCTAAAGAATGAGGTGATTTGATAAAATGCTATACCCATGATTACCATCCGAATGCTGGCGAGGAAGTGGTTCAAATAGCTTCGGCTATCACTTCCTTATGTCCGGTCGTGATGTTCAAGCAGATTAAGGCGTCCCTGTACATACCAGTTGCGTTGCTCCTGGCAGTATGGGTTCAAGTCACTTCTGGGGTGTGAGTTTTCAGTTGCATATAGTCCTGGGGACCATTCTGGCTTGTTCGCATTTGTGTTCCTCACGTGTGCCCCAAAGAATAAGGTGATTTGATTAAATGCTATGCCCAAGATTTCCATCCGAGTGCCGGCGGGGAAGTGGTTCAAATAGCTTCGGCTATCACTTCCTTATGTCCGGTCGTGATGGTCAAGAGGATTAAGGCGTCCCTGTACATACCAGTTGCGTTGCTCCTGGCAGTATGGGTTCAAGTCACTTCTGGGGTGTGAGTTTTCAGTTGCATATAGTCCTGGGGACCATTCAGGCTTGTTCGCATTTGTGTTCCTCACGTGTGCCCCAAAGAATGAGGTGATTTGATAAAATGCTATGCCCAAGATAACCATCCGAGTGCCGGCGAGGTAGTGGTTCAAATAGCTTCGGCTATCACTTCCTTATGTCCGGTCGTGATGGTCAAGCGGATTAAGGCGTCCCTGTACATACCAGTTGCGTTGCTCCTGGCAGTAGGGGTTCAAGCCACTTCTGGGGTGTGAGTTTTCAGTTGCATATAGTCCTGGGGACCATTCAGGCTTGTTCGCATTTGTGTTCCTCACGTGTGCCCCAAAGAATGAGGTGATTTGATAAAATGCTATGCCCAAGATTACCATCCGAATGCCGGCGAGGAAGTGGTTCAAATAGCTTCGGCTATCACTTCCTTATGTCCGGTCGGGATGTTCAAGCAGATTAAGGCGTCCCTGTACATACCAGTTGCGTTGCTCCTGGCAGTATGGGTTCAAGTCACTTCTGGGGTGTGAGTTTTCAGTTGCATATAGTCCTGGGGACCATTCTGGCTTGTTCGCATTTGTGTTCCTCACGTGTGCCCCAAAGAATGAGGTGATTTGATAAAATGCTATGCCCAAGATTACCATCCGAGTGCCGGCGGGGAAGTGGTTCAAATAGCTTCGGCTATCACTTCCTTATGTCCGGTCGTGATGGTCAAGCGGATTAAGGCGTCCCTGTACATTCCAGTTGCGTTGCTCCTGGCAGTATGGGTTCAAGTCACTTCTGGGGTGTGAGTTTTCAGTTGCATATAGTCCTGGGGACCATTCTGGCTTGTTCGCATTTGTGTTCCTCACGTGTGCCCCAAAGAAAGAGGTGATTTGATAAAATGCTATGCCCAAGATTACCATCCGAGTGCCGGCGGGGAAGTGGTTCAAATAGCTTCGGCTTTCACTCCTTATGTCCGGTCGTGATGGTCAAGCGGATTAAGGCGTCCCTGTACATACCAGTTGCGTTGCTCCTGGCAGTATGGGTTCAAGTCACTTCTGGGGTGTGAGTTTTCAGTTGCATATAGTCCTGGGGACCATTCTGGCTTGTTCGCATTTGTGTTCCTCACGTGTGCCCCAAAGAATGAGGTGATTTGATAAATTGCTATGCCGAAGATTACCATCCGAGTGCCGGCGGGGAAGTGGTTCAAATAGCTTCGGCTATCACTTCCTTATGTCCGGTCGTGATGGTCAAGCGGATTATGGCGTCCCTGTACATACCAGTTGCGTTGCTCCTGGCAGTATGGGTTCAAGTCACTTCTGGGGTGTGAGTTTTCAGTTGCATATAGTCCTGGGGACCATTCAGGCTTGTTCGCATTTGTGTTCCTCACGTGTGCCCCAAAGAATGAGGTGATTTGATAAAATGCTATGCCCAAGATTACCATCCGAGTGCCGGCGGGGAAGTGGTTCAAATAGCTTCGGCTATCACTTCCCTATGTCCGGTCGTGATGGTCAAGCGGATTAAGGCGTCCCTGTACATACCAGTTGCGTTGCTCCTGGCAGTATGCGTTCATGTCACTTCTGGGGTGTGAGTTTTCAGTTGCATATAGTCCTGGGGACCATTCAGGCTTGTTCGCATTTGTGTTCCTCACGTGTGCCCCAAAGAATGAGGTGATTTGATAAAATGCTATGCCCAAGATTACCATCCGAGTGCCGGCGGGGAAGTGGTTCAAATAGCTTTGGCTATCACTTCCTTATGTCCGGTCGTGATGGTCAAGCGGATTAAGGCGTCCCTGTACATACCAGTTGCGTTGCTCCTGGCATTATGGGTTCAAGTCACTTCTGGGGTGTGAGTTTTCAGTTGCATATAGTCCTGGGGACCATTCAGGCTTGTTCGCATTTGTGTTCCTCACGTGTGCCCCAAAGAAAGAGGTGATTTGATAAAATGCTATGCCCAAGATTACCATCCGAGTGCCGGCGGGGAAGTGGTTCAAATAGCTTCGGCTATCACTCCTTATGTCCGGTCGTGATGGTCAAGCGGATTAAGGCGTCCCTGTACATACCAGTTGCGTTGCTCCTGGCAGTATGGGTTCAAGTCACTTCTGGGGTGTGAGTTTTCAGTTGCATATAGTCCTGGGGACCATTCTGGCTTGTTCGCATTTGTGTTCCTCACGTGTGCCCCAAAGAATGAGGTGATTTGATAAATTGCTATGCCGAAGATTACCATCCGAGTGCCGGCGGGGAAGTGGTTCAAATAGCTTCGGCTATCACTTCCTTATGTCCGGTCGTGATGGTCAAGCGGATTATGGCGTCCCTGTACATACCAGTTGCGTTGCTCCTGGCAGTATGGGTTCAAGTCACTTCTGGGGTGTGTGAGTTTTCAGTTGCATATAGTCCTGGGGACCATTCAGGCTTGTTCGCATTTGTGTTCCTCACGTGTGCCCCAAAGAATGAGGTGATTTGAAAAAATGCTATGCCCAAGATTATTATCTGAGTGCCGGCGGGGAAGTGGTTCAAATAGCTTCGGCTATCACTTCCCTATGTCCGGTCGTGATGGTCAAGCGGATTAAGGCGTCCCTGTACATACCAGTTGCGTTGCTCCTGGCAGTATGCGTTCAAGTCACTTCTGGGGTGTGAGTTTTCAGTTGCATATAGTCCTGGGGACCATTCAGGCTTGTTCGCATTTGTGTTCCTCACGTGTGCCCCAAAGAATGAGGTGATTTGATAAAATGCTATGCCCAAGATTACCATCCGAGTGCCGGCGGGGAAGTGGTTCAAATAGCTTCGGCTATCACTTCCTTATGTCCGGTCGTGATGGTCAAGCGGATTAAGGCGTCCCTGTACATACCAGTTGCGTTGCTCCTGGCAGTATGGGTTCAAGTCACTTCTGGGGTGTGAGTTTTCAGTTGCATATAGTCCTGGGGACCATTCAGGCTTGTTCGCATTTGTGTTCCTCACGTGTGCCCCAAAGAGTGAGGTGATTTGATAAAATGCTATGCCGAAGATTACCATCCGAGTGCCGGCGGGGAAGTGGTTCAAATAGCTTCGGCTATCACTTCCCTATGTCCGGTCGTGATGGTCAAGCGGATTAAGGCGTCCCTGTACATACCAGTTGCTTTGTTCCTGGCAGTATGCGTTCAAGTCACTTCTGGGGTGTGAGTTTTCAGTTGCATATAGTCCTGGGGACCATTCTGGCTTGTTCGCATTTGTGTTCCTCACGTGTGCCCCAAAGAATGAGGTGATTTCATAAATTGCTATGCCCAAGATTACCATCCGAGTGCCGGCGGGGAAGTGGTTCAAATAGCTTCGGCTATCACTTCCTTATGTCCGGTCGTGATGGTCAAGCGGATTATGGCGTCCCTGTACATACCAGTTGCGTTGCTCCTGGCAGTATGGGTTCAAGTCACTTCTGGGGTGTGAGTTTTCAGTTGCATATAGTCCTGGGGACTATTCAGGCTTGTTCGCATTTGTGTTCCTCACGTGTGCCCCAAAGAATGAGGTGATTTGATAAAATGCTATTCCCAAGATTACCATCTGAGTGCCGGCGGGGAAGTGGTTCAAATAGCTTCGGCTATCACTTCCCTATGTCTGGTCGTGATGGTCAAGCGGCATAAGGCGTCCCTGTACATACCAGTTGCGTTGCTCCTGGCAGTATGGGTTCAAGTCACTTCTGGGGTGTGAGTTTTCAGTTGCATATAGTCCTGGGTAGTATAGTATGACAAAATTCTGGACTTGTGAGTCCAGAATTCTTAGACGAAGAATTTAAGAATATTGATTCGATTGGTCTTAAGCTTTGTTACCCACTGATTTTTTTGGAAGTTTGTCGTAGCAAAGCACGTCGTACATATTATAATAATGTATGCAGTGAAAGGATTCGCCCAAAGAATGTGTTATGTTTACCATATCTCTCTGGGTTTGAGAATATTGTCAAGGCCTTGAAACTTTTTAATATAGATGTAATGCTTAGCTACGAAAACACTGTTGGTAAGCTATTAGTTAGGAACAGCCCTCGTAGTGATAATTGCGTCATTTATAAAATACCTTGTAAGGAATGTAATAAGTTCTATGTCGGGCAAACATCTAAAGATTTAAAATGTAGAATATCGCAACATAAATACTCTGTAAGACATGGCCAATTGTCTATTGCTTTGTTTGTGCATTTATCAGAAAAAGCTCACCAAATTAATTGGGAGAGTGCTTCTTCAATAACAAATTGTAAAAGCACCTATAACAGAAACATAATTGAATCTGCTTTGATACAGATCACCAAAGAAAGTAATTTGAATATTAGCAGTGGTCTATATAACTTAGATCCATTTCTAATAGATCAGCTAAAGAGCGATTTAAGTAGGATCATTGAAAAACATTTGTCTCACTAATTCATTGTATATATTTACCTCTTTATGTTATAATTACCTATGTATTATGATTGTATGTCTGCTGTATCAGATGGGCCAATGGGCCGTCTGCGTTGTCCAAGTATTGTACCTCACCTCACTTCACCACTCTCTCCTGCCTATTTATACCCATCACTCGATCTGTAAAATCATTCCTTCTGAAGATGTATTTAATATATGAAAGTACTTAAGGAAATTCCTGTTTCATTTTCCTCCGTGGTCTGACATTGTCACATTTTTAATCACGTGTTTATTTTCGTGATATACACACACATATATATATATATATATATATATATATATATATATATATATATATATATATATGTATATATATATATATATATATATATATATATATATATATATATATATATATATATATATATATATATATATATATATATATATATATATGTATATATATATATATATATATATATATATATATATATATATATATATATATATATATATATATATATATATATATATAAGTTTGTGAGAGTACCAGAGTACCACCTCTGGTGCCAATGTGGGGACCCATAGCCTCGAAGAAGAAAATAAAATGTATTCAGAGGAGACCTTGTGGTTTCTCACTGAACACTAATATTATCTTCTACCACCCCCCATTCTTTTGTATGTACACATATATATTTACTTTATTTGAACTTTGTTACAAAAAAGGAGTTACATATGGGTTACAAAGATGGTTATCATAGGTTGTCGAGTTCCTCCAGCTCCTCAGATGGCGGGCTGGAACCCTGGATGCAGTGCGCATTTCCCCTCTGTATCGTTACACTGAGGCGCTGGAAAAGAAAGCTTGCAGCTCTTGGGTCCCTTGTTGTTTCAATGAGCCTAGAACCCAGTTCCTTCAAAAAACTGGTAGCACTTTTACCCCAGGCGCCGAGTGTCTCAGAAGCAATGGGGACAAAATTGTAGTGGTGATCCAGTTCTCTATACTTATGGGATTTGGCTGCTTCCCTGTGGGTGGCAGCGCCACCTGGTTGTGCAACACTGAGGTTAATGTAGGTGTTAGCCAGGGTTGATACGCACGTGTAGTCCCATACCAACTGCTTGCCATTCTTCCAGGGGTTCACTGGGATACCATCCGGGCGACCAATAAGAGCATCAGAGTTACGGGGCGTTAGGTAACGGGGCTCTCTTTCAGCTGGGCATCCAGCTGTGGTGAGGCTCCTCTTGATGATGTCGTTAACTTCACTGTGCCTCGAGTGCCATCCCCCTGTGCTTTGGCAGAGTAGGCCATGGTGGCCGTACCTGTCAGACACCACCTCGCCGCAAATACACCTATATCTGGTGTGGATTGGGGCAGCAAGGCGGAGGGCCACAGCAATTCGGAGGGCGTGTGGTGTGAGACGCGTGCCAGTTGCCGACATTGGGGTTGCTATAAGGAAATCCCCTGCATGTGGTGCTGCTACTGCTGTGAGGCGAGCAATGTCGTGTTGTGTTGTTGCAGCACCCAGGCACTCTGCAGCAATTTGGTCTACAATGGGGCCATCCCAGCTGGATTGCTTGTGGGCTTTTGGGGAGGGTGGTTGAGGTGATTGGCCTGCACGAGAGGCCCACTCTGTGGCACAGCGTGTAAAATTGGGATCATGTACACCTGCCAGCTGATGTAAGTGGGCAGGTAGAATTTCCTTCACAAGGTCGTCGGATGCTGATAAGGAGGACAGGAAGGCTGGAACAGCGATTTGCGTTGCTGTTCGAACTCCAAGGCCCCCAAGTCTTACGGGAAGAGAGGCTTGTTTCCACTGTAGGTCATCGAGAGAGAAGTTAAGGGCTTTTTCTAGCATTGATTTCAATAACCGGTCATATTCACTTAGTTTTTGGCTACTGTAAGATGGTGAACACCTCAGAAAGTAGGTTAACCTGGGGAGGGACAGACATCTGGTGATGAGGTAGAGTGCATCATGAGCATCAATATCCTCAATCCTCCCATCCATCCTCTTAAGGTCGGCGATTTTCTTATCAAGGACCTCATCGATGGCTTTCAACCCCAGGGGAGCTCCTAGGAGTGTGCTGTCTTCAGGTTTAATTTTATGGATATTTGGCAGAAGACCCTCTATTCTCTCTACGATGCCCTGGTTGGAACATATTATTTCACATTTAGAAGGGTTCAGGGTGAGGCCTAAAACTGCACCTTGCTCCTGGCTTTTTCTGATGTCCTCCAGGATTGAGTCTTGGGAACCAGCTAGGGTACCATCAACCAAGAACCAGATGTTAAGTTCGCTGGACAGGACCTCTGTGACTTGTTTGATGACTAAGCAGAAAAGGAGAGGTGCAAGGGGGTCACCCTGTTGGACGCCTTCTCGCGAGTCAATTTCATGTTCGCCAAAAAGTAGCTTAAGATCCATACTAGTTAAGAACATAGTAGTTATGATCCATAACCATGAATGTACAAAAGGGTAGAGGGAAGGGAAATGACTATGAACCGCACGGAGTACAGCATCCCTCCGCACCAAATTGAAGGCATTTTTTAAATCTAGCTTCATAAGGGCCTTTTCGTCTGTGATGTTGGCGATGAAGGCTCGAGCTGCATGGGCTGCCGCCTCACACCCTTGTGGAATGCCAAACCCGAGCTGTTTTGGCTTCAGCATGTTGGCCGCTGCATCACTAACTGTTCTTGCAGCTGCCTTTGCGACGAGACGCCGGAGAGAATTGCCCACTGCTATTGGCCTGATCCCTCCATCCTTTTTCTTTAGAGCACAGAGAGATGCTCCAAAAAAGATAGGTCTTATGGACGCTGGTATGTTGCCATCTAGACATGTGTTGGTGAATCTGGTTAGTTCCACCAATAGGTTCTTTGCAATGTCACCCAGTGCAGGGTTGAGCATTTGCTTGAGGTGGTTGGGTTTTAGTCCTGTGAACCCACCTGCTGATCCTGTAGGGAAGGACATGGCTGCTTTATGGACCACAGATTCAGCCACCCAGAGAGGTTCTGCTCCGGTAGCCCCCACTTGTACAATGTCGTCCTCACGCGGAGCCCTGGGTGGGTGTTTCTCCCTTAGGGCTTGAGCTGTTGCGGCATCTCTGTCGGCAATTGACTCCTCACTGGTGATGACTCGTATTGCGCCAATAGTGTTTCCTTCTTCTATTTTCTTGGTGACTGATGTTCTGATTTTTGATGTCTCGGATATGCCACTCTTCCTGCCGTGGGTGTTTCTCGCGCGGGAGGGAAGGCGCACCTGGTTGTCCTCCCTGGGAAAATCATTTATAGCTTTGATGACTGAGGCAGCTAAGGTTTTGTCTCTCCTTGCAGGGGTGGCTAGACATATGTTGCCAAACATTAGGAGGTTGTGCCATGCTTGGGTCGTTCCAGGAGAGTCGGTGACCTTTCTCAGGAGGGTAGATAATTTGGCTGCTGCATGGGGGCGGGCTGCTTTAGGGATGTGTTGCAAGTTTCTGGCCGATGTTGCTTTGATAGCTTTTTATAAATTTTCTGTGGGAATGAAGGTCTGGGAGGTGTTTTACCTTACGGGCGGTGTGGGCTGTTGATTGGTGTTCTCCCTGGGAGGGCGCTCAGAACCCAAACACCTGACTCCGTTGTTGGAATGAATGCGCACATTATCGTCCCTCAACCGGATATAGATTACCCTGTCACACGTCTGACATCTACCTTGTCTACCCCTGCTTGATGGCTCATCTTGGCTTGGAGAAGCCTGGCAATCTGTTGAGAGCTGCGACATGGGCGGGCGCTGGGCGGGCGCTGGGCGGGAGGGTGGATGGTGGGTGGAGACTGGAGGGTGGGCGGCGGTTGGAGGCTGGGGGGATAGTCAGCTGGCCGTGGCACTTACTACTAAGATGAGTGGTAATACATATACCACCTCTATACAAAATGTGGGAATACACCCACTACACAATATGTGGGTATACATTGGGTGGGTGGGTGACGTAGACACACATGGGAGCCTCCCGGCTTCTATGGGCGGGTGGCAAGGTGGCCTCGTGGGTGGGTAGGCGACGTGGTGGGGTGGGGAGGCGACGTGGTGGGGTGGAAAGGAGGGGGAGAGCAGGTACTTCCCGGCCTGGGCGCTGGGTGGGGGCGGGGGTCAGGGCGACACTAACACTGGTATAATTCCCCCGTATATCACTGCACAATAATGAATG